>NW_026558852.1:77500-111335 GCF_026930045.1 Uloborus diversus | reverse complement strand
GCTAAATAATGTTTCGTAAATAGATATACAAAGTAAAATAAATAATTATATTCTAAAAATTTTGACATTTCTGCTTTTTAAAAAAAAAAAAAATAACTTCTAGTTTTAGTTCCTAAATTGAAAAAAAAAAGAACCATATCAAAAAAACCACAAAAACGTCCTAATAAGAATACTTATGTCGCACATTTATTGCACAAGAGGGAGTGCAACTCAATTTTTTCAGTTCTGAACGAAAATAACTTTAATTCCGATATTAAAAGGAAAAATATTAACGCCTTTCATAAGACACGACACCTTTGAAACGATCTGACGAAATCTCGCTACGCTAGCAACAACGAAACTGAAACTTTCTAATTTCACGAGAACAAGCGGCACATACGAGTTGACGTAACTTCTGGGTGCATGCGCGAAAATAAGGTTTTTATGTAAGTTCTACGCATTAACGTATTTGATTCTTTGGCGTAATTATTATAGCAAAGCGAATCTGAGCATACTTACGGTTTTACGTTACGTCGGTAGTTACGACGACGATTCCGAGTCACAACTGACTACAACTGTATTTATGTCGAGGACTGCATACTAAGTGCCTTGCCTCCATTATTTTTTATACCGATCTGTCGATAGTTCATTGCAGCTCTTTTGTTTGGTATTCCTTGACTTCAGTTTAAGAGTCGTCATCAAATACTGGAATTGAAAAAGTGAAGGAATTTTCGTATTCGTTTTTCGGTTAAATTGCTTGTGAAATAATGACATTGATGAAATAATGGGTTTACCTAATAATATGGATTTTGGATTGGATCTGCTGAAGAAAAAATAATTGCATTTTTAAAATCAATATTAAAATATGTGTGTATCGTTAAATAACAATAGTTTTAAATTTATTTTATGTTTTAATTAACCAAATAACGATTTTATTAATGCAAATTCACAATTTACGTCAGATATGTGCCAAATATGGCAGAGAGATCCTTTGATGCTCAAGAATTCACATTGGGCAGTTTTCGTTCGAAATCGGAACACCCCTCTCCCTCCCACCGTGGTTTTCCTTTTACTAGTCCACAGTTTTCGTCGGATCTTTGCCAAATTTGGCACAGCGGTTCTTTGATGCTTAGGAATTTTCATAGGGAGTGTTTCGCCTACTTATGAGGAGGGGGGGGGCGAAAACACCCCACGGAAGTTTTCCCTATGCAAATCCAGTTTACGTCGGATTTTTGCAAAAATTTTGCAGACAGGTCATTTGATGCTCAAGAATTTACTTAGGGTAGTTTTCATTCGCAATGGGGTCACCCTCCCTCCCACAGGGGATTT
The DNA here is from genome assembly GCF_026930045.1 of Uloborus diversus. Lineage (NCBI taxonomy): Eukaryota > Metazoa > Arthropoda > Arachnida > Araneae > Uloboridae > Uloborus > Uloborus diversus. The sequence continues at coordinate 110,027 of NW_026558852.1, read as the reverse complement.
CTTTATTCAAATTCAGAGTTTTCGTCGGATCTTTGCCAAATTTGGCACAGCAGTTCTTTGATGTTCAGGAATTGTCATAGGGGTTTCACCTACCTATGAGAGAAGGGGGGAGGGTGCGAATACACCCCACAAGGGGTTTTCCTTATGCAAATCCAGTTTTCGTCGAATTTTTTTCCAAACATGGCGCAGCGGTCCTTTGATGCTCAGGAATTCTTCTAAGTTTTTTCTCATCAAAATGGGGTGTAAGAGGTCCACCTTGGGGGGGGGGGGTCACCAGGAGATCCAGAATGATTACGAAAAAAATCCAATTATGCCTAAATTTAAATTTTGAGACATGAAATTGTGCTTTCTACAAATTGACGGGAATGTTTGTGCTATTTTTTCCCTTCTTTTTTAAACCTGATTGTTAAACATGTGTCACTAGACGAAACTTTTATTTTCGAGGTAGACCGTGCAACGTCGGGTAATACAGCTAGTGACATATAAATCATAGGTATATTTCATGGTTCTGTGAGCTTAATGGGGTGCATGGTGTAATAGTTTCCAAAATTTATAGCTGCATTCTTTAAAGATTTATTATTAGTATTTTACTTAATGTTACTCAACTAAGAAGCAAAAAGTCTTAAAGCAAGAGCAATTAAATGACTAAAAATAAACTGTTTAAAACGTCAATACGAAATATAGTTCAAGGTACATTCAAATTATTGAGACTCTTCAAATTGAAAGATTTAAACAAAATATCGAATTGAGAATTGAATATTTAAAACTTTTTCGTTGCGAAGCACTTTTGTCATGCATTGAGCTATACCATTTGCACGTCCCCCCCCCCTTTCCCCTACAAGAAAGTTTTGAATTAGAGAAAAAATTGTATTTATTATAGTTAGAAATGTTTTTTGTTGTTTTTCGATCCTTTGCACCCCTCCCCCCAAGAATATGTCGATATATCAAAAATATCGATATTTGGAGAGCGATATATCGCGGTATTAAAATTCTGAAATCGCCCAGTCCTAATATATTCCCATTAAAAAACCCATCATGTGGTGAAATTCCTAAAGAAAGATTTCATTCTAGGAATACTGACTACGATATATGTGTGTACGTGTTTGCTAACATATTCTACAAACGTTTAATTGATTCTTTTAATGCCCTCTCATGCCTGCCATTAAAATACCTTAAATAGGAAATAGTCTTCACGTACAAAAACTCTACTGGCATTTTTTTTTTTTTTTTGCATGATTACTGACATGAATAAATTGCACTCTAAAACATTAAGATTCAAAGCAAAATTTGTTATGATATTTTTTCAAACAAATTTACTGTTATCAGTGGTTGACTCATTAGCATATCAAAAGAACAACTTCGTGACAGGAGTTCAAAGAATCTGAGTTGATGTCGACGAGCTGATGAAAGAGAAAGTTATTTTGAGCACAGTGACTGAATGAAATGCCGATTTATTAAGAAATGTAAAGAAAGAAATATATGCTGAACGAAATATTAATTAATTTCCCCCATGAAGTTATTTTAAAAGACATCTTCTTTACTAATAATAAAGCTGAAAGTCTGGATCTCTGTCTAGATGTCTGGATGTCCGTGACGCGCATAGCGCCTAGACCGTTCGGCCAATTTTCATGAAAGTTGGTTAAGAACATTTTACCGAGCATGTTATCATAACATGGATGAGCAAATTAACATAACGTGAGTGAGCAAATTAGCATGACGTGGACGAGCAAACTACCATAACATGGGCGAGCAAATTAACATAGAAAACTAGGGAGAAATTCAAAATCCATTATTTGTAAATGTACAGGCGAACCAAATGACCTTCTAATTGTCTACAACGAGCAAAGTCCTGCGGGTACTGCTAGTGTAAAACATTTGCATTTCTTATTTTCTGATTCTTGGGTCACTTTGAATGATTCTCCTAGATTTTTGGAAGCTTTGTTTTTGTTAGATGAGAGTGATCAAAACTAAGAGCTTCGCTTTTAAAAAGTTGGCATCAACAAGTTCAATAACAGAAAAGGCAAACGTCAAGCCTTCTTCTAACGTTGGACGACAGAGTATAAAAAATTCTAAAAATTTATTAATCTGTTGAATTAACGGCAGAGTTTGACAGGCTAGTTTATGTTGAGAAAATAATGCAATATAAATAAAAGTAATTTTTTTTTTTTTTGCTCTGAAAGTTTGACAGTCCTTTTGAATTTAAAATTGCTAATATTCTATTGAATGAAGTTTTTGGGCAGTCGACTAACTCAATGACTGCAGATTTTCCTCTGAAAACGAAATTCTTTGGAAGATTTAAGCAATACCATCGGCGTTTTTTTAAACTCCTGGAACATGAAAAGGATTCCATTAAAGGAAGATAAATGAAATGCGACGCTCCTCCGTGGGTTTTTTTTTTTTTTTTTTGCCAATTCTCAATGTTTTTAAAAATTAAATGATTTTCCTATTAGAGCTAAACATAGGCTAATAATTGGAGAGCTTAGCAAAAGAATTTGTTAAATGAAATTTTTGACGGGGAAGATAAATAAAGGTTTTTTTTTTTTTTTTTGGTTTGCAACTTATATTCTGCTCTACTTAACAACCTTTTTTTTTTTCTCTCTCTATCCTTTGAAATGACATGAAAAGATCAAACCAAATAGAAGAACCTTGCCGGAAAGGGTCACTGGAAGAAGACAAACACTAACATCTGCAATAGTTGGGGTAAACCTAACCTGGCAGCTCCGTAATGCTGTGATTAAGATCTGCGTAGCCGTCAAAATGGTGCCAGGTTAAGTTTGTTCCAACTATAAACACTGAAAGCAGGTAGAATTATCAATATCTATACCCCTTTATTTCATCATTTTTCTTCATTGCCATCATTTTTGTACTCGTCAGGTCTTTAAGCTTTATTTCAGGACATGTTAAAAGTTACAATTGGTTAGAGTTGAAAGTACTCGGTACTACCATCTCTCAGATTGTTTGATTCAAAAGCAATGGAACGAGGATATTTCCTCTTCTTTTTATTCGTACAAATGTATCCCTGGCAGTGAAAGACGAAACTGAATACACTATAACTGTGCGGTTGTCTTGTGATACTGAAGGCAAAAAATGAAATTCAGATAAGGAAGTCATCTTTATAGCTCAAAATAAACCACAAGATGGCTGATTTAGGGGGGATAAATTATGAGTCGGAAAATGCTTTCGATCCCCTTTCTGAAGCTGAAAATGGGATAGATATGGTGATTATAAATTGTTTTTACAAATTAAGAAGTGATAGTACCCACCCAGTTGGCCAATAACTACACAGGAACATTGGGTCACATCCCATTCTGAGAGGCAGAAAAGTGGAAACAGATTTTTCCGTTTTCCTTTACTAATAATAAAGCTAAAAGTCTGGATCTCTGGATGTCTAGATGTCATAATCTCTGTGACACGCATATAGCGCCTAGACCGTTCAGCCGATTTTTATGAAATTTGGCACAAAATTAATTTGTAGCATAGGAGTGTGCACCTCAAATCGATTTTCGAAAATTCACTTTTCTTCTTTTTCTATTCCAATTTTAAGAACATTTTATCGAGCACATTATCGTAACATGGTCGAGAAAATTGTCATAACGTGAACGAACAAATTGCCATAACATGGACGAGCAAATTAACATTAGCAAATTGACGAGAATTTCATCATCCATTATTTGTAAATATACAGGCCAAACAAATGACCTTTTAATCTTCTACTAAGGGCAAAGCCCTGCGGGTACAAATAGTATAAATAAATGCAATTAAACTAATAGCATATGGGCAGTTGAAAATAGAGACATCGCGGAGCAAAATTACCCTGAATGACTGATCGTGTATTTTACCCCACCCACTAATTAAAGAACTCATTTTCCTCTATGAAGTTGTGTTACTTCTCACGCTTTTTGAGATCATGATTGATCAAATTTTGATTTTCACGTATTGTAGGTTTCCATAACTGATGATGTTTTGTTCTAAAAATAAGCCCCCTTTCGAAATAACCTATAGGATTTGGTTGTTAATTTAGCAGCTTTTTCCAAGAACAGTAGCCCTTCCGTGAACATTTCCCAGTAAGTAATCCAGAAAAGACGTCAAACTCTTAGCTATCTTGTAAGAAAGACGTCAACTCTCACAACATATACTTCTTTAATCTCTACTCAGACCGGCATCAGTGGGGAGTCGACTCGGCAGACATTTTGGTTATCAACTCGCAGAGGACCATTTCACCTGCGAGTCAGATATTTGTCCTTAAAGAACCCATATTTACCTTTAGTCCTTTTTTCTAATTCGATGTTCTACTCTACTTTTCTCTATAAAAGCCATAGGCAGCTCGTACGGGGGAGAGGGCAAGACCGGCAACTGCACTCCCACTTTCAGACGTAAAAGGGCTTTGCCCCTCCACTTTTCTGAGTTCAAAATGAACGATGGATCGAAAAATGATAAAACTAATTGATTCATGTGTCCTGCCTCAGGTGGCCAGTCGGTGGATTTTTCGAAATGCAGAAAATCATCAGCGTCCATGTCGTATAATTACGTGGCATGTAAAAGATCCCTTGGATATTCGTTTGGCTTAGCATTCCCTCGGCAAAATTAAATTCCTTGCGCAATTTCGCATTAAAAAGAGCCCAAGTGCCTCAATCTGGTGGAAACTGAGCGTCAAAAGCTACCTGTGTCATGCATCAGAGCCTTAATGGTGGCACATGAAAGACTGATGCCTTGTCGGGGAGAGCACTAGATCTGGTCATGGTCAAAAGGTCTCTTACACAACCCCACTGGAAACAAAAAAAAAAAAAAAAGATTCATGCGTTAAAAGAAAGAAGAATTAATTTGATAAGTGTGCGTTTTAAATTTTTATCATGTCATTATTTCATAAAAATTAAAATGTAGCTTTGAATTGGAAGAAGGGCGTTTACCGTGAGACCATCGGTCCCGATTTTTGAGGGCGTGTGACGTATTTTTTCGAGAAGGTCAATTAATAAACATTGACATTAGAATTAAATTAAAAAAAGTCAAATTCAGGTGTACCGCCCCTCTAACCTGCCCCCTCCCCCGGCACCTCCTTTGACTCCTTACTTTTTTGGGGCAGCAGCCACCTATGATAGGAACATACACTTTCATCAGACATTTAGGGTAACTTTGAATTTTGTGGCCTTAGCTTTGCATCATATTTTTTCCAAGGCACTGTGTTGTAGCGGGTAACGAGTTTACCGATGCTTTTGCTAAATCTGGATCTAATCTTTCACAATCAGATCCTCTTGTTTGCTATCATGCCACCAAAAGAATCATCATGGCTTGAATCATGACCCTTCAACGTGAAAATCATTTCCAACCTTGTAAAGAAAAAAAGCTGGGGTTTGCTTTTGGATAATCCTATTCCAAGTGAACTGCCCAAATCTGTGAGTGTTGCAAATCTTCATACATATAATAGCCGATGATCGAGTAACACGCGTGTTTCAACATTGAAACTCGCGCCAGGGCATGATAATTCGATAATATGTTTTGGTAATGTTTAGCATGCAGGCAAAGGCTTTATTGTGATAGGGCTGAACTCGATCCGGTAACTTAACTGTTTTACTGGTAAGACTGTCCTTTCAGGGGAATGAAGAAACGACAAATGGCCTACAATGAGCGCTACCTACTGGAGTTTAGGGTTAATCCACTGGAGTTAAGGTTACAATTTCAACCATCAAAATATCACCAAACAGGCAATGACTTCGTTCAAATGTATAAGCAATTTTCACCCGTCATCCCTTGACGGGCGATTTTCTAGTTTCAGGATAAAAACGGGACATGACTGCCCTAGGAGGAAACATCTACATAGAGATGGACATTGTGCTCAACTAATTTCCATAGGGGAGGTGATCACTTAAATTCCTGTCTTGAACTTCGTGACGTAGTAGTTGAAAATACTACTAATAATTTTAATTGTTTTAACTGCTCTTCTGAACTAGATTGGGCTGCTCAACAAAGACTGTTAGCAGTTATGGAGTAGCTGGTCTGGAGTAGGTTTAAAAAACATTTTTTTTAAAGTATGACACCTGAAAATAAATCGTATAAATTTTTAATACTACATTTTGCTAGCAAAGTTATACTATCGATTTTCTACCTAGGTTGTTGTTGCTGTGTGCCAGCTAGGCTGTCAACTTGGGGTGCGCTGCTTCACTTTTCCAACTCTACTGTAATTTAGTGTAAAGTTCGACTTCCATAGTACACACATGGCATAAGGATCCGTTTATAGGGTAGAAAACCATTCACAGCATAACAACACATTCACACAAAGGAAGGAAAAGGATAGGATAGAGAAAGTACATCCATGCCCGAGTCAGGATTCGAACTCGGTACCTCCCCATCGCAGTCAGGCTCCTCTGAACACGAGACAAGGCAGGCGGCATTTTCTACTTTTGATCTTCTTTATTACTAATCATAAAGCTGAAAGTCTCTCTGTCCGGATCTCTGTCTGTCAGGATCTCTCTCTGTCCGGATTTCTGTCTGTCAGGATCTCTCTCTGTCCGGATCTCTGTCTGTCAGGATCTCTGTGATGCGCATAGCGCCTAGACCGTTTGGCCGATTTTCATGAAATTTGGCACAAAGTTAGTTGTAGCATGGGAGTGTGCACCTCGAAGCGATTTTTTCGAATATTCGATGTGGTTTTTTTTCTATTCCAATTTTAAGAACAAAATTATCATAAGATGGACGAGTAAATTACGAAATTATCATAAGATAGACGAGTAAATTACGAAATTATCATAACGTGGAAACGTAACATGGGCACAAGCCAATTGGCGAGAAAATTCACCATACATTATTTGTAAATATGCAGGCGAACCAACAGACCTTTTAATTTTCTATTACGGGCAAAGCCGTGCAAGAACCACGAGTACTAAATAAATTGGCAACGCTATGCAGCTCATTGTATTATTAAATAATTTTGAAATTACTTTTTTAAAGCTATCCTAGAATGCCTATTCGAAGTGGTTGAAATCACGCGTCCTACTTTGAAATATTCCATGCAATTCAGTTAATGAAAGAAATCGTGTGATGTTGTGTAAAGAAAACGGGGAGTTATTGGAAATTTAGTAATTTTAGTTTTTCTTGCGGTTTAAAGTGATACTATTTTCCTTAAAATAATTTCTTCTTCCTCCAACTTTCCAAGTTGTTCAAAGTCGTCACAAAAGGCAGGATTACTTCAAACTAGGTAAATAGTTCATTTTGAATGGATTTAATGATAATTAGTTCATAAATTTGGATAACTACACATTACGTAAAAGTTTTTCTTCAATTTCATGCCAATAGATGTAACACTATAATTAAAATAGGAATGGGGAGTTAAAATTATAGAAATCTTGTGTTAAATTTGCATTAGAAGGATCAGTTATTTTGCAAGATTTGTTCATAATGACTTTTATTCAACCTCTTTTCTGTTGTCTTGCTACTTACTAAAAAAAACCTATGATATCCAATTTAAAATACACAGTGTTTCCAAAAAATGGTGGTGTTTCATTAGGCTACCTATTCGGGAATGATTTTAATTGTTTTTCATTCCCGAATAGGTAGCCGAATGATTTGCCTTTAGTTGTCTAGTGGAACTTAAATGAAAGAAGGAGTTGTAAAGTGTCAATTGGCTACCGCTAGATGTCTATGAGTATTATCGTACGTGTCCCAGTTGTTATTTATTATTCAGTTATTCAAAATAACGAGCATATAGAGAGATGTTTCAGCAGTTTTTGATTGCCCCCCCTCCCCAAAGCCACCAGACCTACACCATGTGATTTTTCCTGCGAGGATATGTTAAGGATACTGCGTTTATACCTGGTTTACACCCCTTGCCTGCTAATTTTGACAAACTAAAAAATTGAATCGCTGCAGCTATTGCTTGCGGTTATGGGGAGATTAAATAAAAGAGTGAGATTGTTCCGGCGTCAGATGCAAGAAAATGGTTGAAAGATTTAAACGTGTAAAACAATTTCTTTATTTTACCATTTTTACTCTTAGAACTGTACTCGTTTGAAACTTCAACATTATTTTTGGATCACCCTGAATTTTATCTACGACAGGACTCAAAGTCCTCTTGAGAAAAAATGTCGGACAAGTCGACCTTCCTTCTATAGTCTAATCTCTGCAACTGACCAAAAGCTCCTTTCTAATCCCACCTGTTGACGTCACAGGACCATCCGAGAGATGTCCCTTAAATCTCCAGTCACGTGTCCGAGGCGAACCTTTTGAGCAACCTTGTGTCGCGTGTGCCGCAGGGTTAACCTATATAAACAACCAGACGTGCGCTCCAGTCGGCCACTCTGCGTAGAGGACAGAAATTTGAGCGCTTTTTCACTTTTTAGTGAATTTAGTTTCGTATTCGCTGCGGGGCGTTTCATCGAGGAGAGACTATCATCTTCAGCGTGTCCTCTTTCATCCCCAGGCGATTCGGATTCGAAATCGCATCGGTCCTGACTACTTTTTTCTCGACGAGGTAAGATTTGAAAAATTTATATTTATGGATTGTTAAAATTAAATAAATAAATTAGTCCATAGTTATTTATTTAAAAAACTGACCTTACAGAAAAAATACAGTTACAGCGGCAAGACTATCGTAAAACAAGGCAGAAATTAAAGTAAAAATAACAAGAAACTGAAATTTAAAAAACATTTTTGGGAAAAAAAAAGATTTCAAAACTGCAAACTGAAATTGCTCGAAAAAGTAAAAAATACGTTTATGTTTTGAACACCATCGATAATACTTTCAAACATAATTATTGAAGTCGATTAAAACATTATATCTAGTTTTAAAACCAACAAAGGACATGTTAGAAAAGTGCAATCCTCCATTGTATTTGTTAAAGAGTTAATAAAACTTAACAAAAGTAAGATATGTTAATGCATTTAAACTTATTTAAAATATTTTTAATGAACAATAATTTCTCAATGCCTTATTTGGCACAACTAGTTGAATGCAATTCTCGTTGTAATCAATCATTCTATTAAGAACGAGTATTTTTTGTAAGTTTGAAACATTCGCGAAAATTTTAAACTCGGGGGGTAAATTTCGGAGAAGAATACCTACTGGTTTTACATGATAAATAATGAACGAATTTGGGTTGAATCTGTTCGAGGAATTTAACTTTATTACGGCAATAATTATCCTAAATAATGTTGCAATATGTAGCATTAATTAGAGAGCACATTGCCCGACATTGCCGCCTTGTCTTGAGGTCCTGTTGGTTTGAAGTTAAGGTACTGGATTACAATCCCAAAAGTCCGCGGATCGAACCCCGCCACAGACACATCACGTCCTTGTCACTAATATGTGGCGAACTAATGTGGACAGCAGAGTGAGCGATGTGTCCATGGTGGGGTTTGATCCACGGACCTTTGTTATTGCAGTACTTTACCTCTAGCTAAGCGGACCGCAAAGCTCGGAGGAAATTTGGATTATGTGCTCTCTAATTAGAGTAAGATACACAATATTCAGAGTTTTTTTTAATAAAAATATAAGGTTTTAAGAGCATTCTCGAATAACCTTTTTCCATATTTTGAAGAAAACCCAGTACTTTAAGAGGCCTTAAGAAATAATATTTTCAATATAATGAGTGCAATCAAAAATAATATCTAAGTGACTCCCGATTTCTAGTCATGTAACTGGACCAAGAAGAAATTATAATTTTTCTCTGTACGTTATGTTTTTTTTTTAATCACGCGAAGCGGCTATGACTAGAGATGTGGATGTGCGGGGGGGGGGGGAAGCGGCAATTTGAGAAAAAAACGGTTTTTTCCGTTTTTTTATTCCGATGAGGTTTATTTCCACTGGAAGAAAACTGAAAACGTTAATGCTCGTATTTGTGGGACAAAATAATGTATTGAGAAATTTACAAAACTTACATTCCAATGTTCTTTTTGTTTGATTTTTTTTTTTTTTTTTTGTTCAGTATTCCACATGAAAACACTAGTTCTGAAAATGCAAATTGTAAGATAAGTTAATTTTTCTGCGCACCAAAGTATTATTTGCTGCTTTTCTCACAAAACTGTTAAATAAACAGAGAACAGAATTATTATAACATTGTTATTAATTAGTGTAGTGGAAATGTTTAAGTAAACATTTTTATGTTCTCATTTAATGAGTGCGTCTACATCGTCGTTCCAGTGGAACATTGACGTAACTACAAAATTAATTGAAAATGCGTTATTGTCGTCACTGGTCCCAACGTGGTTAACCCATTTGGGGGAACACTGACAGATTTGTGTTTCAACTTTTAGCCACCAGGGCAGCAAATCAACTGAATCGATCATTGCAGAAAGGGCATAAGTCAAATTTTTTTCAAAATTGAGTTATCTGTGGTTTTCCCATATTTGTATGTAGAGGCATCGACTGGTGTAGCAGTGAAGTCAATTCTTGTAGAACAAAGCACTATATTTTGGGGTCACATTTTTCGTTTAATGCAGAAAGGGCATAAATCCCGAACTTATGCCCTTTCTGCACTAAACGCGAAGGAAGAAATAGTAAGACGCAATGGCAAGATCATAGCAGAACTAGATTTTTTGGCGCAATGAAGTAAAAACAAATAACTCCATTGATCTGGCATAATTTCGGTAATGGTAACTTAGGGATTAGGGGGGAATTCGAAATCACGGAATCGGAATGAAATTCACTAATTAATCAAAGGTTTTATTAACATCACTGTAGGAACTGCGAAAGAACTGTATGCTTTCAGTGTGATATATAAGCTAATCAAAATAAGAACACTGCAGGAGACTTTTTCTAGAAATAACACTGAAGCAGTTTAACAAGACTGCTGATCACTTTCCGCTGAGAGGACATTCGTTTGTCCTTTGCGACCGGGATTTTGGGACAGTAAAGCGAATGTTAAACAGATATGACAGATTATAACCATGTGAAATTCAATCTCTCATAAGTGAAATCCTGAAATTACATCAAGATTCACCGTCAAATCAGTTGAAAACAATGAAATCTGTAATTGCTAAAACAGGTGCCTTTCATTTTTTTAAGAGGACTTATCTCTCAAAATGAGATTTTGGGAAAAAATTCTACTGGGGGTGACAAATGTTTTCAATTATCAACATTCATGATGTTTAAATATTCGAAAGAACATAAAAGGAACGGTTTCAGTCTAGCATTTTATAGACGGAGGATAGAGAATATTGCAAAGTAATGCTTGTAGGCTGAACTACCTTGCCAATATTGAGTATAAAGAGACATTTTTCATATTGTTGGAAGAAATAACAAATATCAAGTTGATTATTCGGTGCAAGTTTGAACATAGTCATACTGATATTAGGACTCGACCGATGCATCGGCCTGGCCGATGCATCGGCGCCGATGGTTCAACAATTTAGCCATCGGCATCGGCATCGGCGGCCGATGCTAACTTGCAGGAAACATCGGCCCATCGGCCTTAAAAGCATCGAAAAGCCGATGGAATTGGCCGATGTTTTTGAAAAAAAAAAAGGAGCTTCGTTGTTTTACCTTTTAATACAAAGTACTGTTTGGCATTTTAAACCGCAACCTTCCTCAAATTTGCGCATGCGTCAGGTCGCTTCTGATTTTATCAAAATAGGGGAGATATTGATAAGAAAGATAACGAATGTGAGGGGGATTTTTTTTTTTTGTTTTGTTTTCCGTTGGATTTGTTTATTAGAGATGTTGGTTCGGGTTGAGGCTTTTTTTTTCCTTTTTAGCAGAAATGCTACCATGGTGCATTCTTTTCAACAAGCTGTCACCCCTTTTTAAAATAGAACCGTTCAACGGTGCTAGCCGCGGCTTTCGAGATCAGACAGTAAAGGGAGTTATTGTTTTCAAACAAAATTGTTTACTTAAATTTCAGTATGAATTTCTATTTTAGTCACCCCTGGAAGAGATTTTAATACTGCATTCAGGTACCAAACAAGTTAATTATTGTGTTGTTTCTTGCAGCTGGATGTACGTACGTATGTATCTCTTGTAAGTCATAACTCAAAAATGGTAAGCTGTTGAAGGCTAAATTTTCGCCTGTGGGATGTGAGCTCGTTCCAGTTGTGCACTTCCTTTTTTGTTTTCGATCGGGTGTTCTAAAAAGCCTATTAACTGATTTTTTATGGCTATTAATTACTTATTTCAACGCAAAACTAATATAGAGTCTCAGACTGACTATCATTTGGTGATATATTGCAGAATTGGAGACCATGGAAACAAATATGAGATGGCGAAACCGGTTTTGTTTCATTTTGTTAGATTCCCGTTGAACCGACGGTAATTTTTAATTTTTTGATATTTGTAATATGAACCACAATAATGCAGTCTTTTCTGTATCGCTTCGGCGGAGCTACAAGTTTGGGGCCCGTCGAAATACATTTTGAAGCCCTATTTATCTATCACAGACGTTGTAAAACATTTATCATAAGCATTTTTGTAACTCCTACGGTGCCCCTATGGTTATGGGGTCTCTTGCGCAATTGCAACATTTGCTATATTTTAAGTCCGCCACTGCGCGTCAAAACAAACTCGGGTGCACGTTTTAAAAGGGTTTTTCTGCTCAATGTTTATAATTATTTTGAATTATATTTTTTACGACTATTTTTTGTATTTCCGAGAACACTTGCGTGCCCCTCCTCCCACTCCCTCCATTTCTGAAATTAAAGTCTAGTTGTACTGCTGATTTGTTTAAAACTAACACCATTCATAAAATTAGAGAAATTTTTTTCCAAGCTTCATCTATTGTTTAGGAAGAATTTAGAGCATTAATGTAAGAAATTGATTAAAGACGTTTAGAATGGTGACATAATTCGGAAAACAAAGGGACTTTTGAATTTTTTCTTCAGATGTGCTGAAGTAGATTCAGAAACTCTCCCGAGGCGTTGGTGGTAGCGGTTCTGTACTAAAAAAATTAAGTCGAAGTTGGAGCCGAAGCTTAACGTTGTGAGTTACTCCAAAATCAGACCCCCCTAAACCATCCTCGTCGTTTCAAGCATTTCTTAAATACTTAGCAATTATTTATTTTTGTCAAGAAATGTCATTTTGCGTATTTCTTATACTTGTTTCACTTATATTTTGTAATGCGCCATCTTTTTTTGCATCACTAATAGCGATCGAATTTTTTTTCTGTTGTAAGTAACTATTTTTATATATTTATATAAAATCAATGAATAAGTTATTTTCGTGTTCATCATATGTTTAATAATATGTTATAGAAAAGTTCCAAGGATTTTCTATTATGCAATTTTTTTTAAATTTCAGAAAATTTGAACTTGTTTGTAGTGCTTCATAAAAGATTAAACAATCAAATAGTTCAATATTACGCGTGCAAACATCAGATCAAGTAGTATATGTATTAAGTTATTATTAACTTGGTATAAATATCGAGTTTGTTTATTGTAGCTGCGTTTTAAGAGCCTCGCTCTTTTCATGACTATTTCTTTTTTCAGCAAAACTTTTGTCATTGTTATAGCTTTTATGAAAAATGCAAACTTTTCTATTCATAAATTTTAAATAAGTATAAAAATATTCATATTATGATTTAATATTGTTATTTATCTGTTACCTTTTTTGTTTAATTTGATGACTAAAAAATATCTATGTGCAGTCTTTTCACTTTAACTGCGTAATTTGTTGACGGTTTCGTAGTTTTATTCTTCTTCTTCTTATTATTATTTTTTTGAATGATTAAGCAACATAATTTAATGTTTTTTTTAACTATGTTTCGTTTACCTAAATCCGTACATTATTACAATATTACTGAAATCTTAGCTATATGTTATATCAAAAAAAAAAAAAAAATCTATTGGTCATTAAACAGTTTTTCTTCCTTTTTTTTTCTTTTTTTGGCTGTTCTTTGTCTTCCATCATACAGCAGTCAAAAAAGGAGAAGCATAACTACACCCTATACAGACTGTACGTAGTACGATTCAAAAGTTCGAGGGACAAGCTGCATAAAATTTTTCCCAGAATAGTTCACATTACCGAAGCACATCCACCTTCAAAAGATCATCTTGAGGGGACTATGTACTTCGGCCAGTGTTCATATAATTATTGGAAACACTCCTGGAAGCCATTTTTCGCAACCTTCTGTGATGCAGCTTTATCTTCTCCTGACGTAAGAAAGCGGCGTCCATGCAAATGTTTTTTTTTTTTTTTTGCTGGGAACAGGTAAAAGTCACATGGAACTAAGTCCGACGAAACGGTATGTTATTTGTTTGTCATATCAGAGTATTGACCAATCGAACCGTGCGTCCTCAACATGAAAGTCGCCTTCTTCCCCACGATGAAGTTAAAGCAGCAGCGCAAGAGGCCTTACAGATGGTTACGATAAATGTCTTCCAGGAGCAGGGACTGATTTACCGCTGGGTATTCGGGGCTCGGGCCCGGGGCACCAAATTTCTGTCATCATTTTTTTTTTTTTTTTTTTTTGAGCAAAAAGACAGAGTGCAAAAAGACAGAAAAAAACTCCAAAACAGTTTTATGATGGACAATGTGAAGAAGTCATATTAGACTCTAAGCAAAGTCTCAAGGTTTCCTGTTTTTATGTAATCTGTGATAATTTGTTTACAAAACTAAAATTCAAGATGTCAGCTTATGATGGCATATTAAAGAAATCTTCTTGCTTGTTTGAATGCAACAAGCAAAATATTCGAGAAAGTGCAAAAGATCTTTAAAAATCTTACTCCTGTGATTTGGAGGAATCTTTTCCTGATGACTTTATTCATATTAGTTCAGTCATCGAAAAAAAAGTTTAATGACCGAAAAGTTTAAAAAAATCCACGAACTTGGTAAATGGATACTTTTGCCAATGTAGATACAGCCCTGAAATTGTTTTTGACTTTGCCAATCTCCAATCGTAGTGGAGAACGATCATTTTTGCTATTGAAGAGAACTAAGTGTCCTTTGCGTACTCTCATTTCTGATAGCAAGTTATCTTCATTAGCTCTATTATCAACAGGAGGAAGTTTGACCGCAAAACTTGGTTATAAGGACATTACGGAAGAATTTACTACAAGAAAACAAAGGAACGCAAAAAGCACATTATAATTTACCTTAACCATCCTAGTTTCTCCATCTGCGACTGTAAAAAACTTTCTTACATGAAAATCAGGAATTTATTTTAGAGTTTTCTTTCTATCAAAATAATATACAAAAATTACCTTCATATTTTTTTTTGGGGGGGGGGAGGCACCATATTTGTCAGTGCCCCGGGGCTTCCAAGTGTGCAAATCGGTCCCTGTCCTCGAGGCCTTCTAAAATCTATACGAACGTTGGCCGAAGTGCATAGTCGTTCAAAGTGACCATTTTGTAGATAGATGTACTTCGGTAATGTGAACTATTCACGGTAAATTTTTATACAACTTGTCTTCGAACTTTTAGAACATACTACGTACGTATGAGTTTTCAACTTACTATTTCATAACGTTTTTGAGTGGTGTAAGTTTACGCGCATGAAGACATCACAAGATAATTTGCTATAATTAACTAAGGAGGCGTTCAAAATGGATATTTCGATCATCTATATGTTCTTATAGGTACATCTACATATGCGCCGAAAAAACTTGTGAAGTTTAAATTGGATGATCGTAAAATAAAAATTTAGGTCGATTTTTTTTTTTTTTTTGGGTGGGGGATTACAATTCCTTATTCGTAGAAAAGAATAAAGTGAAATGAATCAATGATCCTTTAAATCCCTGACAATCTTATCAATTTATTTCTGTTAGATTTTTTTTTTTTTGCCATCGGCCAACAGCATTGGCCATCGGCCATCGGCAATCGGCCATTTGGAGGAAAACAATCGGCCATCGGCCATCGGCCATCTTTGAACAATCGGCCAACAATCGGCATCGGCCCATCGGCCAAAAAATGCCATCGGTCGAGCCCTAGTATTTTATTCACATTATTATAATCTAATAATGAAAATTAGAAATGGTGTTATTTTTTAGGTCCAAAGTATCTACTATGATGCTGAAAGAAAACGAGGAGTTCAAACTTTAAGAAAACTTCACAAAAGATTGAAAGCATTAAAAAAGTAAATAATAAATTGCGTAGTAAAATTAAGAATTTAACTAAAAAGAATTCTGCCTTACAACCAGAAAAAAAGAAAGAAACTATCGAAGAAAAGCAACTAAAGAGAATAATGGGAGACATCTGAAAACAGAATTACTGCTATTATGCTAATGGAGCAAATTTTAAACTACGGAAAGAAAAAGATGGCTTTGAACCACACAGCTCTCAAATTTTATATTTTGTGGCAAAAACGCTCTCCAAGAGGGTTATGAATTCGTGAGAGAAATGGGCATTTTTACTTTTCCTCACAAAGCCACACTGAAAAAATATCTTGGTTATTCTACAGGAGAAACTGGAATAACGTCGTTAATAAAAATAAGCCTGCACCACGAATTTAAAAATTTAACACATGAAGAAGAGAAGTTTGGCTCTTTAATAATAGATGAAATGGCTATAAAATAAAAATTAATATATGACAGGAAGCTGGACATGTTTCATGGCAGCTGTGACACTGCAATTGAAGATTTAGGACTCAGTGACAGGCTAGCAAGACATCTTTTGTGTGTGTGTGTTTTTTTTTAAAGGACTGTCAAGTAATTACAGAATACCAGTTGCATATTTTTCTACGAATCAACTTACTGGCAATGAGTTACATGGGTTGAGAATTTCTGTCATAGAAAATGTCGAAAAGGCTGGGTTCAAGGTAATAAGACTTACAACAGATAATTTAAAAGTTAATATTTTGTTTAATCTACTGTCTGAAGGTTCTGTAAGACACATGATTCCACACCCCTGTGACTCTCGCAGACCACTTTTTCTGAGCTTTGATCCTTGCCACAATCATTAAAAATGTCAGATCCCAGTTTTTACAAAAAAATGTTTCATTATAGAGGCAGAACAATAAGTGCAACACACTTAAAGACTCTATATCGACTGCAAAACAGGCAAGTTGTGAAACCAGTTCGCTTCTTGAGCTATAAACATTTGTTTCCAAGCAATTTAGAAAAATGAATGTAAAGAGAGCCGTGGAAGTATTTTCCAGCAACATGACAGCTGGTTTGGAAACAATGGCAAAAGTGGTTCCTAATGCCACTTATGACCACAGTAGCTTGGCAGCCACCATACATTTCATGAAAATATTCAAACGCTGGTTTGACATACACAATGTCACAAACAAGACCTATGGTCATTACAGCCGCAATGATTCCCCTTGTTGGCTTTTTACTTCCTTTTACAAAAAAGGAAGTATTGTATTCGCGAAAAATTTTCACTCAAAAATCGCCCTTAATTTCCATTTTGCTCACCCCCAAATGAATGTTGAGTTTTTTTTTTCGATTCGACCACATGCGGAAAAGTGCCTAAGAATGTATAGACACGCGAAATATCCATTTTGACCATCACCGAGGTAATTACAACGACTTTTCTCGTGACGTCTGTATGTATGTGCGTATGTGCGTATGTATCTCGCATAACTCAAAAATGGTATGTCCTAGAAAGTTGAAATTTGGTACATAGACTCGTAGTGGGGTCTAGTTGTGCACCTCCCCTTTTGGTTGCTTTCGGATGTTCCTAAGGGGGTCTTTTGCACCTTTTTGGGGGGAAATCATTGTTAATTTCGATGTAAACTCAAGTGGCGTTATAATTTGTCGGACACTTGGCGATACATCGCCAGTCTTTTGGTCGCCAAGTTTTGTCGCCAACTTGGCGACAAATTTGGCGGAGGTTTTTTTTTTTTTTTGGTTTCAATTTGGCCATTGTTGGTGATATTTAGAGAATAAATATTGAATCACATTAAAATAGCGAATAATGGGGAAATGACATTAAATTGGAGTAAAAGGAAGTCATGTGACGCACACATCAGCTCGTTTTTCAGACAATGATGAACGGTTAGACTGGTTGCTAACGGAGTTTCTTTCCTTACATTAATTCTCTTCAGTCAGCTGTGAATGATAAATCCAAAGAGGGCTTTAGCAATGAAACGTTTCATGCTCTAACTATTTCAACCCTATCAACTGTTCATTGCATTAAATACTTATTGAGAAATGGGTTTCATTATGTGTTTGACAGAAAAACTATCAAGTGATGACATTGAAAATTTTTTCAGTAACCTCAGACACATGGGAAATGAAAATGATACTATGAACTCTCACTCTTATCTTCATGCAATAGAGACAACATTGAAAACTGGCATCATTTCGGCAACACAGGCAGCACACAAAAAAGAAATGAAGCAAATTCATCTTCAATGATGATGAATTCGCTTCATCCAGTTGTTGGCAAGTCCAGAAACACAAAAAGAAAATTGCCCACTTCCTTCAGAAGTCATGGGAATACTGAAGGAAGAAATAACCAGTAAGTTTTTCATTTTATATTAGCTCTATCAGTTGAATTAATTGTTTCGCAATGGCAATTGTTGGTAAATAATGCTTTATATGATTACATTGAAAGGCTATATAGGCTTTCAATGTAAAATGTCTATATAAACAGGTTTATATCTTCTATTCCTAATATTTAAAATGCATCTGTATAAGTAAGTTAAATGTTAAATAATAGTGCCCATAAAAACCGTCTACAAGTTTAAAATAATTATTTATAAACTGTTCTTATAATTTTGATGTTTTTTCAATTATTATATGGGTCATTCTTCAAAAAGTTTAACTTTTCTGTCATATGCCTTTTACAGTAAAACTTTTAAGGAACAATTCATTTAACAATGCTTTTTCATTTCATCAAAAATATATCTATTTAAACCTGCAAACAATTTTTTTAATAATAATTTTTATTTCAGTATATTTTTGGTTCAATTTGCGAATTCTTACCTTCGTGGCATGTCACCTACTTTGTTTGACTGTTTATGTTGCTTAATAACTTGTTTAATTAAAAGTATACACTTATTTATTATTCCTTTCACAAGTGTCTCAAACACTAATTGTTTAAGTATATTTATTTTTTAAATATTGTGTTTTAGTTCGTTTTAGTAGGATAAAGAGCAGGCCCGGCTCTTGGGGTAGGTGATCTGGGCGGCTGCCTAGGGCGGCAGATTTTAGGGGCGGCAAATTTCGAAGTCGATTTTTTTTTTTTTTAAAGTATGAATATGTGTTTTAGCGATATAAGATGATACAAAAAAAGCTTCGATGATACAAAATAATAATAATAATATTAATTTAGAGTGTACCAGTGCTTGGATATGCAAGATATAGTTGGGAATTTAACAAGACATTCAATTTAATTTTAAAGGCGGCAAATTGCGTGATTTAAAAGTCTTTTTGAAAATACTGATATCTGTTTCAATGCCATAAGATGCACTACTTTAATGCTAAAAAAGATAACTTAAAGTGTGTTTCAGTGCTTGGATATGCAAAACCCATTTCGGAATAAGAAATTCAATTTAATTTTAAGCACTTAACTATTATTTTTATTTTATTAATATATTATTATTGTATATTATTATTATTATCATTATTATTAAATGGGGAGGCGGCACTTGCGTTAAGAGAAGGCGTGATACTCCACTGTCCCCCCCCCCCCCCCCCTCCTGGATCCGCACTGGTCATGCAAAATATTAAAATGAAACTTTGTCATTACTGTCAAGGACGGCAACAGATCCAGTTTCTGGTTTGGGGGCGGGCATAAGTCGTTATTTGAACATAGGGGTCTATGGTGAATTTTTTTTTAATAAGTTCCCCAACTGCAGCTGTACACAGTCTTTTGGGTCACCTAAAAGGGGAAGCATGACCCCATGCTCCTGTACATTGCTGAATGGTTTTCAAAATTTTAGTTCCAAGTTCATTCCAAAATTACACCTACTCCACAAGGTGGAATATTACAGGCAAACACATATCGAGGCACGAAACGCTGCATGAGATACTTCCATTCGTTTCCGAGTTCCAAACTGTTGCAGAACTTTACTTATTTCATTTAAACAGGGCCGAATTCAGCTCTGTGCCACCCCTAGGCAAATTTGAAATCCGTCACCCCCCCCCCCCCCCCCCAAATTTATACTCTAAGCTTATGATGGTGTTTCACATTCAAGGGCGCCCCGATGGCAAGTCACAGCAATTTAGAAAAAAACTCCTTATTCGGCAAATTTTGCTCACGATTCAGGAAATTTAGAGATTACTCTGCAACATTTTCTTTTTTTTTTTTAAACTAAAAGTTGTTTTTTAATGATACCTAACGTTTTTTCTCATTTTATGTTATGTACGTATGTATGATATGCGTGTAAGCTCGTGTTTTATCTTTCGGTAAAATTAGAGTTTTCTTCCCCGCCAAAAATTTCAGTTCGATGCTCCTCTGAGTATATTATTTAATTTTGTACATCGGGGGGGGGGGGGAGGGGTTCATGGCGCAAGTACTGCTCTTAGGCAGGTTATCAAGCGATTCACATAAAGATCAATATAAATAATATTTACAATATGAATATTTATTTGCAATTATCAATTAATAGAGCATGGTTGTTGTTGTTGTTTTTTCATGGCCCTATAGTTTTATAAAACAAGTTATCTTTCATTCTTTGAAGTTAGAAAATATTTCTTTGTAATGGCAACGCAGATGAATTACTGAAAAATGATAGACTTGTGTTAGACCTACAAGGAAAAATATAATGATAGAAAATGGGGAGATAAAGAGTAACCGAGATTTTTCTCGAATGCTAAGCATGTTAATATGTTTCGCACAAGACAGCATCTTTATTTTCAGAAAAAAATAACTAACTCCTT
The DNA here is from genome assembly GCF_026930045.1 of Uloborus diversus. Lineage (NCBI taxonomy): Eukaryota > Metazoa > Arthropoda > Arachnida > Araneae > Uloboridae > Uloborus > Uloborus diversus. Next base: position 89,342 of record NW_026558852.1, on the reverse strand, counting down.
TGTTGTTTCATTATTTTTGTTATCGTTTGCTCAAAAAAAAAAAAAAAAAAAAATGAATTTAAAAGGAAAAAAAAACAAGATTACAGTCCGAATGAAGTCTGTTATTTATTTTTTAAAGTTACGTATTAGTGCTCTTTTAATCAAAACTGTGTTTTGAATTCAAACCTAGCTCAATAATTTACTCTTTATATCGCTGACTCTTTATATCGATGAGCACTGAATTTTAATGGTTTGTGCGTCAACCATTTTATCGGTTGTCATCTTTATTTATAGCAGCATCTTTATCCTGTTATTGTTATTTCTTTTTTTTTTTTTTCATCTACGAATCAACTATTTGAATGATTTCCTCTATTATTACGTTCATGTGTTCTTACCAGTCCTTACTGTTCAATGGTGTTTCATTAGCAAATTGTAACTGGATTTCTTTACAAAGAGTATAAAGTTTCCGCTTTTGAAAACTGCTCATTTGAAGAAAAAAAAACATATGTTTAAAAAAATTTTGATGTCTCATTTTTGCTTTTCGGTTTTTAATTTAGCATGCTTCCTTCATTTAAAATCATTCAGCCTTTTTCGCTCGTCACTCATTTTTATTTGTCTCTGAGACTTAATATTAACAGAAAACGATTTTTAAACATTAATAATGTAAAAAAGAAAATTAACGTCGATCACTCAAGAAACCAATACTGAATAAACATAACTATAGCACTAAATTCTTAGTCAACTAAAATCTTCTGTATAAACTCAACGACACTTTCTGAAATTCACACCCTCTTTTCGTCTTCACTTACTATTTTAAGCTGATCAATTTCCATAATTGAAAAACATTTGATTTTCATAAGATGAGTGAAAGTAATCATTATTAAATGACAAGAAAAAATTGTCTCTGTAAAAAATGAGTTCTGTAAAAAAAAAATGCTAACATTTTACTTTCAAGAATAAAAAAAGTCATTTAAAAAATGTGTGATTAAATCAAAATTTGCCGCCCCTGAAAATTTTGCCGCTCTAGGCAGCTGCCTACTCTGCCTATTGGGAAATTGGGCCCTGCATTTAAAGATAACTACAAAACAACAAGCTTCCCTCATTATTTCTGAAAATTCATAGTTTTGATACATTTTTTTTTCGAATTACTAATTATCATTAATAATTTATTGTTTGTTATACCTTACAAGTATTTGATTACTGTTATTATTTACAAACTTTATGAAATGAGTTGTCTCCTTTGCGTTAGATGGCGCCACCAAGATTTCCGCAACTTTCACAGCATCTGTAAAATTCTTCGTACGAAAAGATATCCAGACGCGCGCACGCTTGCCATTCGTTTTTTACTTCCATTTTGTTCACACCCGAATGAATATTGAGTTTTTTTTTCAACCCGACCATACGTGAATATATGCCTAAGAACGTATAAACACCCGAAACATCCATTTTGATGATCCCCAAATTAATTACAACGAGTTTTCTCGTGACGTCTGTATGTACGTATGTATATGCGTAGGTACGTATGTGTTTATGTATCTCGCATAACTCGAAAACGGTATGTCCTAGAAAGTTGAAATTTAGTACGTAGACTCCTAGTGGGGTCTAGTTGTGCACCTTCCCCTTTGCTTGCATTCGGATGTTCCAAAGGGGGTCTACTACACCTTTTTGGGGGGAAAACAATGTTAATTTCAATTCAAAGTGAAGTGGTGTTATAATTTGAATTTGGCAAATACTTAGCGATATATCGCCAAGTTTTTTTTCACCAACTTGGCGACAAATTTGGCGTTTTTTTTTAAAATCTAATTTCATTTTGGCCACTATTGGCGATATTTTGGGAGTTAACCATTGAATCACATTAAAATGTCCAATATTGGGAAAATCAATCTGCATAAAAGGTTTTTTTTTGCTTCAGTTCACAATAATCTTACGGTAAAAATATTTAAAGTTCCTTTGTGCTTAGTCCAAGGCACTATTATCATTAAATTGGCGCAAAAGGAAGTCATGTGATGCACACATCAGCTCGTTTATTCGGGTACTTGGGATACTTTTGCTGCTGCAAAAACGAGATGAGGTTAAATAATGTATCTATTTCATTAAGAAAATTCATAACTTCATGATCCCTTCCCGATCTCTCTGATGCAAAATAATAGGAAATATAAATTTTACATTTAAATAAAAGAACAATTATGTTTTATCTATTTTTACCCATTTTCTTCGTAGTTCCTGGCTTCTTACGTTTTTTTCCCCACGTTTTAAAATCAGTATACATAGTAAAAAGTAATTAATGAAAATCAATCGCCCCTCCCTTGAAAAAATTCTGTATCCGTCCTTGCCCTCCTCCCTCCCCCTTATTTGCAAAATAAACTATTAAGTTTTTGAGGAAAATACTTAACTAAAATCGTTGACGATCATTCCAAAAGCAGAAATGCATTTTTTATTAAATTACTTTCTTTTGTAAATCGAAAGCTGGCCTTAGGACAGAGTTAAAAACACTGACACTTAAAATTAAAATAAAAGAAAAGTGATAATTTATAGATGCATAAACTTGGCGATGACTGATGAAATACTTCCTTAAGGTTCAACCGAGGTGTGGGAAGGAAGCTCCTGAATTTTTTTTTTAGCAATCACGATTGCTTATTGTTCTCATTTGACCGTTTTTGGTGTCCGTGCCTTTTTCAACTTGGATCAGAAGCCTATGCAGCACCACCGCCCACCATCCTCTGCTGGCGGCGCGGCGCGGCTGCTCCGGTTTTGAGCTATCCGCTTCTCCTGGTCGGAGGCGTCCATATCCTACACATACGCACGTTCACACACATACACGCACACGACTTCACACACACATACCCTCGCACACGCCTACGTGCATACACACAGGTCTACGCACACACACAACTATGCACACGTAACCGCCCAGGAGGAGAGGCAGGCTGGGGGGACAGGAGCCGTTTCTAGAAGCAATAACTCCAATGAGTAGGGTCCGGTCTCAGTTCGTGATTGCGAAAGACATAATTTGAATTCAAAATTTCAGAATTCAAAGAATTTTTTTTTATTTTTTTTTTTTTTTATTTGTGATTCCCTGTCTGAACTCTGAACAATCGGTTTCGTACACTTTTTCAATTTCGATATTTGCTTGCTTCTTCTTATTGAGCAATCACGATTGCTTATTGTTCTCATTTGACCGTTTTTGGTGTCCGTGCCTTTTTCAACTTGAACCAGAAGAATCTACAGCACCACCGCCCACCGTCCTCTGCTGGCGGCGCGGCGCGGCTGCTCCGGTTTTGAGCTATCCGCTTCTCCTGGTCGGAGGCGTCCATGTCCTACACACAAGCACGTTCACACACATACACACACGCACGTTCACATACATACACACACGCACGTTCACACACATACACACACACGACTTCACACACATACACTCACACATGCCTACGTGCATACACACAGGTCTACGCACACACACAACTATGCACAAGTAACCGCCCAGGAGGAAAGGCAGACTTGGGGGGGACAGGAGCCGTTTCTAGAAACAATAACTCCAATGAGTAGGGTCCTGTCTCAGTTCGTGATTGCGAAAAACATAATTTGAATTCAAAATTTCAGAATTCAAATTATTTTATTATTATTATTATTTTCTTTTGAACACTCATCGCCTCCCTATTACCCCTCATGATTTTATCACCCCATTGAGGTGCCAAATTGCTTCTTTGCGAGCACATAGTTTGGGAACCACTAGTATACACAGAAACTTAATGCATAAGAATTTGTGTTTTGTCGAAAATACATCCCATTTTTCTCGCCTTCGTCCTGCTTTTGATTACACACCAGCTATGCTGACACAGGCCTACATTTTTTCTTCATGAAGAAGTGTTTCAAGTTTAATAGGTGCCCTATAGTAAATGGGGTGTGCTGATCACGAATCTGAGCTTAGTTTCTTTCCAACACGTCAGGGTTTCAAGAAAAGTGTGTTTGAAAATTTTCATAGAAACTGCCAAAAACATTGAGAGAATATTTATTGAAACTATATTTAATAGAAAAAATCCTACAAAATTGAGTTGCTTATGCGTTTTTACCTACAAGAGACAATCGTTGGAGTTTTTTAAAAATAAAATCGTTCTTTTTTTTTTTTTTTTTTTTTTTTTTTCGCTTTTTCTTCATCGGTTTTGTCGTTTGAACTTTCATCTGATGATTTCTGTTGGATGGTTGGAAAAAGTGGAGGAATGGAAATTCCTGGTCCATGAGGTACAGGTCGTGTAGCAGACAGTAAATCAGGATACTGAATTGCATGTTTATTTTTCAAATTGAAACCCTTGATATAGGAGCAAACGTAACAGTCGTCTCCATGAATTTTTAGTTCCATATATATATATATATATATATATATATATATATATATATATATATATATATATACCATAGAAATGCAAAGAGTAATGAGCTACGTGTACCTTTTGTCCATTTACTTAGTAGCTAAGCACACTTTGTGTGGAGCCCAACGTTTGTCCTGATCAAGCTTTACACCGAAGTAAACGTGATAAGCTTTCTTGATAAATACTGTTAGGTTTCGTTGATATTTTGTAATCGTTAAATCACCACACACGTAACAAAATGTGTCAGGACTGTTTTTACACTTTCTTGATGACATTATGACGCAATCAACACAACTCAACCCAATGCTACAAACATCTGACGTTAACTATTTATCTTAAACAACTGCCTATGCCGTCTAGTTGGCTTTGACAGATGCGAAAATAAAAAAGTGTTGCCACTGAAATGAAATAAACATAATATTTTACTAAAATATTTTTTATTGATTCAGGTTTCGTCAGGGTTCACTAGAGATTGAGTATACCAAAAATCAACTTCGAGGGGTCTTCATGGGGCTGAGATACAGAGGAGTGAAAAACCCAGCTTGTTCTGTCATGTAAACTGTCCTTAATCGCGTGTTTATTTTCTTTCGTATTTTTGGGGGGTGAATATTTGGTTTTGTTGATGGCCGACATTTGGTTTTCTTGGCGGTAGGACATTTTAAAGAAACTATTCCAATGCAATTTATGAAATATCCATAAGGTACTTTTTGACTTTAGTATAAAATATATCATAAGGTTTTTTAAATTTTGTGAAAAATCTTGACGTGATGGGTTAAAAACAAATTCATAATCAGAATCAGCGTACTTGTATTAGCTAAGGACACTTGTCAAATTCAAAACACCAAAAAAACATGTAGACCTGTGTAATTTGTTGATCACCGATGATCCGGTGATTGTGTTGTCGGTGATCGTCTCTTCCACCAGAAATCGCATAAAACTACCTATTAGCTAACGAATCGAGTATTCGGAAGAAAGCAAACTAATCTTTTTGATCTACCGGTGATAGAACCCTTGCAAAAGGGGACATGACTTCAGTGTGAACTGTGAATTTTTTTCAATTCGTTTGGTACTAATTTATGGAGGGAGGGAGGGAACGTTGCAAATGTTGTTAAATGGTAGCATAGCACCTGGAAATTTATAAAATGTTCAAACAAATTCACAAAACTATCAGTATCAGTACAAAAGTGTTCAAATATAGCAATTAGTTTTTAATAGAGTGAGTAAAAACCCCAAGTAGCATGCATGCGTTTTTAAAACGTTGAAAAAACGTTACGCATTAAGTTGGACAACGTTAGCGTCTAAACACGTTTTCAACTCTAATATATTTCGTTGTTTAATCTATTTTTCTTACAGTTTTTTCAACGCTGAAATAAAGTAACCGCATACGGTTCAAATAGCGTTACTATAAAACGTGTTTTTAACGTTAATATATCTCGCTGTTTATGACATGATTTACTAGTTCTTGCAAATACTATTAAGACATTGTATTAAAAGTGAATAATATATAAATGCCTCATCTTTTCAAGCAATTTTGCCAAGTAAAAGAAAATAATTCAACGTTAAATAGCACAGATTTACAAAGAACAGCATACAAGTGTTTCGAGGGCACAAAGAACCCCTCCAATGCAAAAAAATATAAGTGGTGCAGTATCATTTCTCATGGTTCAAAGTAGGCCTATAACTTTGAAGTTTTTCCATGGAGGTAAGAAAAGCTATGAATTCAATGCAAATTGTATTTAGAAAAAAAAATAAATAAATTAAAAAAAAACGAAGACCACGCCCAGTTAAGTTTAAGTACACATTAGTTGCTCAGAGCCAAAGGTTGAATTTGCCGCTCCTGAATCCCCTACATGCTGTCTTGGCTCAAAGTTACCATAAAGGATTGTATTACATTTGATCTTAAATGCGATCTAATCCTGAACCCAATGAATATGAATTTAATGTATCGCCAATTAGTTTACTTTTTAAAAATCTTATCTGAATGTCTGCCCTTGCAAATCAATTTCAGCAGACGACAACTGCGTAGGCCTCGCCCATGTACTGCCTACATTTCTCCTTTTTGAAGGCGACACCTACATAATGCATGCGTTTTCCAATGTGCGCCTGGAACACCTTTTAGATAAAGGGCTCTTATCTACGGTTTGAAACACAATGTTCGAGTTTCCTCTGTGTTTACATAGTCAAATAATGCGCGGACATGGTAAACTTATTTAAATTCTGAGTGCATTATTTTTCAGCTTTAGAATGTCTGGGAGGTTGCTTTTGAGTACCAAAGGGGGCATAATGCATATTCGAAGGGTGTCATGGTTTGAGAAAGAGGTATTTTCATTTGACCATGGGGAGGTATAATGGATAATACCGGTTCTTATTTTTACGGGAGAATTTAAATAATGCTGGGTGCGGACTGAGATTGAAAAAACAGGCGGTCATCAGAATACTGCTGGCTGGGGTTTGTGCAGTCTGGCAATATTTTTTTTTTTTTTTTTTTGGAAGCGTCGAGGAAAAAAAAGACGGCTAGTCGTGAAACAATGCCACGGAAATGCGTTTTTAGGTATTTAAATTTGGTTAACGGTTTACATTACGCTATTTGGTTACTTTGTATATTATTCTACTGTCGTGCTAAGTGCAAAAGTCGTATCTGCACCTGAGTTAAAAATGAGAAATTGCCGTTTAAAGTTTTATGCTTCCATGTATTTGATACAGAGGGCAACTTTTTCCAAGTTTTTTGAAAAATATTTACGATTCACAAATGACCATAAAACACTGTATTTAGGTAAAATATGTGACAAAGAATCACTTGGTGACTGTAACTCCATTTTGATAGAAAGTGTAGATACGACTTTCGTGCAGTCTAGTGGTTTTAAGTCTGTGGTTCGGTATTCCGCGGATCACTAGTGATCCGCAAGCAATTTTCATGTGGTCCACGCGAAAAGCTATTATCTGCGCGAACTATATTCCTTTTTTTCTTATTATTATAGTTGCAGTTAACCTTATAAAAGAAAACTTTTGAATGTATCTCATTTCACCTAATATAATTGTTGGTAAAATATTATTTCTGTCGTATGTATGGTGTGCTTAGATTCGGATTCAAGTGGTCTTCAATAGCAAAAGGTTGAGAACCACCGCATTATTTAATGGGGGAGAAAAAACACTCGCTCAACAGACACATAATTACAGGGCACGACACTCCTTAGGTTCTATTCAGTTGAATAATTAAATGATTATTTTGCAATTTCACTCTTGACTTTCAATTCAAAAGTTACTTTGAAGCAACCAAATTTTGTACTTTTGAGAAAAAAAAGACTTATTTTTTTCTTTACATAAAACTGAAGTTCAAAATAATTTTTAAATTCATCATCATATTCTGTATGAAGCATAAACGCGCTATATAACAAGAATAAACTTTACATAATAATATATTCTCGGTATTGTTTAGTCTTATGAGTTTGTTTTCTTGTTGATCCAGTGATTAGAACATACTACGAAACTTAAAAATTTGACAGTGAGCAGAGATATATAGTGCGAAAAAATATTTTCTTATTGAAAATTACTGTGCAATTTAAAACTGACTCAGGTTACTATTACAGGGGATTATAGGCTACAAACACTTTAATTTGATTTGTATATGCGTATATATTTCATATTAAAGGGTTTACCATTGAAATATGATGCTTGTCTGACAGTTTTCAACCGTGTTCATACAGGGTGTCCTGAAAGAGACTGACTGTTTTCAAAAATTTATAACAGGAAAACGGTTAATGATAAAAAATAAATTCTTGCAGAAAATTTGTGTGGTAGACGGTAAATTTTTTCCCACACAGTTCCAAATTTTAGTTCAAAAATTTTTCAATAGATGGCGCTGCAGATAGTAAAAATGTAAGTCAAAAACGAAGAAATAAAATTCGCCGATTTTTTCCTTCGATTGCGGCATGTGATTTCAGCCGAAGGTCGACATTTTGAAAAATTGTCACGTAATTTTGTTCATTAAAAACATTTTTCGAAAAAGTATGATTCGAATTTTTCGAAAAAGTAGTGTTCACTCTTCCTTTGATTCACGGGCTTACTATCTGAAGCCCGTGGAAATCTATAGGAAAATTGCTGAACTAAAATTCGCTACTTTGGAGGAGAAAATTTTACCACCCGCCACATTAATTTTCTGCAAGAATTACATTTTTATCATTAACCGTTTTCCTGTAATGCATTTTTCAAAACAGGTAATCCTTTTCAGGACACCCTGTATCTGCCCCAAGCTTTTTCGTATGTACTCCCCAAAAAGGGGCACATGTGAACAATAGACTTTTTTTTTTTTAATTCCAAAAATTAAAAAAATATATATTTTTTAAGGGGTTACAGTACTTCAAAAATGACCAAACAATCAAAAAAAAATATTGCTTATTTCGAAACTAAACACTAGTCCTAACACAGGGGAAAAGTTTCATTGCTTTAGTTCAAATGTTTAAAAGTTATGACTGGTTTTAGGTCATGCTCGCTATGTGTTCTTATACAAAAAGAAAACTTCAAATTGATTTTTCTCGATGATCGTTTTTTTTTTTTTTTTTTTTTTTTTTTTTTTTTTTTTTGTGTTTTCGTGTCCTAAGAATCCCTAAGGAGTTTTTCCTATTAAAGATACAGCTTTAAAGTAATACTTTTTGCAATTAAGACAATATATTTAACAAAACTGTGCATTGGATAAGCATTTTATAAATTATTCAAATGTTTAGAGCATGTTACACCTTCAAAAACCAAATTTTTTTGAAAAAAAATTACTTTTTTTTCCGTAATTGATCACAGAAAATTTTCTGGTAAACCCAAAAGCAAATGAATGCACAGATTTTTAGAGATGATGATTGTGATCGTTTAGCAAAAACATTTTTTATATTAGTTTAAAAACAAAAAAGTCTCAGGGATTTTAAAAATTGAAATGTTCCTAAATGTTTTGAATTTTTAAAAAAAGTAAGCAATATTTTAACATTTTTTAAAAAAAATTATTGATTACAAAGTAAGTAAGCATGTTATGGTTTCAACAAAAAATAGAATTGACTTAAATTAGAAAAAATTGCTTGAAAGGTACTGTGACCCCTTTATCTGGAAAAATTTCAGAGCACAGAGAGAAGACTACTCAATCATGGGGACACTTTTGCTCTGAGAAATAGTTAATGTTTTTTGAGAAATTAAGAAATGAAAAAATTGTTCACGTGTGCCCCATTTTCTCCTACCCTTTCAAAGTCAGGCACAAAGTTATTTGAGCCGAACTCATTCATACGTTTAGAAATAGAAACAAAAATCAATTAAACAATTTTTGATTTTTTTTTTTTTTTTTTTTTTGGTTTTACTTAAAATATTTTTGGATTTGAAAGGGTCAGCCGCCTCTTCTTGTACCCCTCTTTATAAGCCCATAACCTAAAGAATAAATAGACCTTTTTTCTACTGTTTCTTTGACTTGGGTAACATTTAGCTTGAAGTATGTGCTAAAGTTTTAAACATTTGTCCTGAGCAGGCTCATCAAAAGTGTTTGTTAGATTTGGAGGAAGTTTTCTAATTTATGAATCTGTGAGGTGTCTTACATTCTGTACTAAACAGTAGAAGAGATCAGGGCCAGATTAAGGCATGAACACATGCGGTACGGGACCGGGGCTATAACATTTGGGGGGTACCAAATCTGTAGATAAAGTTTTAATTGGACTCATTGAAATTTACGGTTTACTGCAACGGACAAAGTTTGACGACATCTTATATTATAATGTTTAACTATCGTATACTATACTGCCGTGTGCAGGTAAACGGCAGTATCTGCAGAAATGAGTTGTCGAGATATTTGAAGATACGCGTTTTGGATTCAATACTAACAATAGGGAAATGTTGATATTAGACGTTGTTTTCGATCTTTTTTTTCAGCGGAAACCAAATAAGCAAACTTGTGCAATAAAGCTAACGTACAATAGATGAAAAAAATGCGAAAAAAAAAGGAAAAAAAAGGAAATATGAAAAATATTTGCAGTTTTTGCCTTTTACCTGCACACGTTCCTTTTCTTTTATAATGTATGAATAGATTATGTAATGTATATTGTAATATAACATACCGCCAAATTTAGCATGGCTGTGTTAATACGGAAGTATCAAAATATTTTATTGCTTCGCTATATAGAGTAAGCAGAAGGGGGGGGGGACACCAAATAATTTTGTGCCCAGTGTCTTCAAAAATCATAGTCAGGCTTTGGAAGAGATGGTGATATTTGTTTCAAATCAAGTATCCTGCGTCGTCTTAAAAAATATGGCGAATTGTGTTCGAGTTATTATAGTAAAAATTAGTTGAAAGGACTATGTTTAGCAAATTGAGACTAGTGTGATCAATATTAAACAGAATGCATATTTACTTTAAAATCGTAGCAGTTTCATAAAGCTTCCCTGTTTTATATTCACAAAAACTTTTTTTTTTTTTTCGTCGGGAGGGAACTAAAACTAATCAAATTGTCCGTTTTAATATATAAATAAAAATACGCTCGTAATAAGGCTCACAAAATAAATGAAAGATATTCGATACACATGTGCTTGAATAAATCTCTTTCTTCCTTTCACTTTGTTAACTTTTTCATTTTGGAAGAGTGCTTAAAAAAAAGTTGTTATTCAAAACAACTTTCAAAAAGAACATCACACTTTCCCTCTTTAAAAAAGCATGAGTGATTTAATAACTTCATTGTGATTACCATTTTAAAAGTATAAGTTTAAAAGATAACTGCCGACGTGTTGACTTAATCTTGATCTTAAGATACGTCATATAATCGTATTCTGCAGTGTTGATCAAATCTCACTTCACTGAACGGGAACTTTAACTGGGCACGTAATTCAACAAACCTGAAAAATGTAGAACGAATGTTATAAATGTCTCTTGTCGACACCTTTGGTGTTATGACAAATGGGTAAGCATGTTTTGTTTCCTGTTGACACCACGAGTCATGACACGGTGAAAATGTGCCGAATGTGGAGAAACTGATGGTAAAAGCTCTGAGCATGACTAAATTCAGAGAAAACACTGTCATCACGTTAGAAGTAAAAATTTTTATTTATCAAGCTGACTGAAGCCGAAACGGAAATGACTTGGGGAAAGTTACTTGGAGAAAAATATAGGGTATTTATAAATGGGCTTCGCTTGCCAGACGTCCTGGTTTTAATCGGGACATTTTCGGTTTTCAGACAAAATCCCGGTGTCCCGCTCGGTTTACTTCATGTCCCCGTAAGAGATAAATTTGATTACAAATGACCAAAAAAGTCTGAAAATAATGAACTGGAAAGGATTATCTTGGATAATTACTTGGTCCTTTGTAACATTGATTTGAAAAATTAATATCGGATTAGCTTGTGAGGATTTTTGCAACAAGATTAAATTAAAAAAGACTTTTATAAATATTGTTCAATTCTTTATTCCTCGTTCAAAGTGCTTCTTCTTACTAAAACAGCTCGTAAATATTGTTACGAATTCTGTAAATAGTAATTAT
>NW_026558852.1:0-75000 GCF_026930045.1 Uloborus diversus | reverse complement strand
GTAGACTCTCTCTCTATCTGAACACTCCTAATGTGAACACCCCAATATTCTGAACACATTTTGATGGTTCACGCGAGACTCCATAGACTTAGCATAGGCTGACATTTTTGCATTCTGAACACCCTGTAATATGAACGAACACCCCAGTATTATGAACGCTATTTTTAACCCCGTTCAATCATTATCTCTCTGTATATTGAACAAGTTCACAATCCGCACTCGGGAATTCCTATGAATCAAATTGTAAAACATGAAACACTTTCTCAATTTCATCGCAATGGTTGAAGAACATTATGAGGACTAAGAGAGGAAGAAGAAATATTATTTGGTAGATATTACCGCATTTCATAAATTTATTAAGCTGAGCAATATGAGCCTGAAGTTTCTGCCACTTATTTTCATATTTCCAGAATCTATCCATTCAAGGTCTTTAAATTACGATTACCTACAAGCAATATGTGGTTGAAAATCACCCAGAAACCTGTTCATTTAAACAATTGGATGATAGCACGTAACATGAGACCACAAAACGTAAACACATGAAGGGTGTTTATTTTAGAGATAAAGAACTTTAGGTTCAAATAAAACACAGTTAAATGTTGTTAATTGTCATGAATGTTGCTTTATTCGAAAGATGATTCTTTGCAATTTTTATTTAAATATGATTTCTGGCATATGGTCACCTCGGCTGGCTCGGAGAAAGTCTAATCGGAAAGTCCAATTTTCTAACTTTTTGCAGCAATAGAGGCCGTATATCAGTGATAAGGTGGCGAATGTTCTCTTCCAAGGCGTCAATCGTCTAAGGCTTATCGGTGTAGACCAGAAGACTTCACATAACCCCACAAAAAGTAGTCCACCGGTGTTAAACCGCATGATCTTGCAGGCCAATTCACGGGTCCATTATGCGAAACTATTCGTTCACCGAACGTTTCTTTCAATAAATCAATTGTGACACGCGCTGTGTGGCATGTTTTGCACCACCTTGTTGCCTATTCATGATGAAATGGAAAACCGAACTGAACACAAAACAAGTGACAGCTATCAAAATGGCACACATATCAGTGTTGCCAACTTAAAGTTCTGTACCTCTCAAAAAACACCCTTTATTAAAACCATTCTTATTCTAGAACTAATGTACCGATAACTGTATTGCAATATTTTATAGTTGTTTATAACGTAAAACGTTTTAAATTAAGAAAGCAAAAGCGAAAGAAATGCAAGCATACGTCCTACTGAGTTTAATCAGACCAAGCACTAGTCATCAATCGAAAATTCAGCACCTCTAGCTCAATAACTGGCATTGCTCACTTGGTAAAGTACTGAACATAGTCCATTAACGCAATAGGATATATACACATGCATTATCCAGTCTCCCTTTGTAATGAACACCCTCATAATCTGAACACTTTTGTTTGCTCATCTTATCCATCGTCTGTATCTAAATTAAGAGAACACTAATGCGCAGCTTGATAAAAGCAAGCTATACGTATTACAAAATCTCAGACCAATATTCCTTTCACCCTTGAAATGCATCGTGTTGTCATTTGACAACATATCCAATTTAGTCTTCTAAAAAACTATAAGTTTAAACTCTCTACTTGCCAAAAACCAGGAAAATAATCACTGAAAGATGCTATTAAATCAATTTGAAACTTGCAAATGCACTAAGGTGACGGAAAACAAGAACAGATTTCTATTCTCGGCATTCACAAATGTAGGATTTTTTTAGTTGAGAGAAGCACAGATAAATAGTCACAAATGGGCTATTTATCTGTGCTATTTCGGCCCTATTTTAATTAAGGGTGCTTGAAAATGCCTACTTAATTCTAAACCGAGTAAAGTTTTTCTGCTACTTAAATAGTAATTCGAATATTTGATGGTGAATTATTTGTTGCTTTTTCAGATAATTCTGGATGTTGCCAAGTGGTTGTTTAACCATAAACCCTACATAAATTAAACTATGACTTCATAAAGTATTGTTACAAATCCTGTAAATAGTAATTATTGTAGTAACGTAACCTGTAAATAGTTTCCCGTAATGAATATACAACCCCTTTTTCATATGGCTAAAATATACGACCCCTATTCCCTTTTTGTTCATTGATAAAATTTGATAACGGTCAACGCATTTCGAGAAGCGTGTGGAATATTTGAGAAAATTCTTTTCGGTGTATTTAAGCCGTTAGCGATGGATAAACAGTTAGTTTCGATTGAGATTTCGAACTGAGTGCATTTTTGCTCTGTTTATTGCGAGGCATTTTCGCTGTGTTGTTTTCGTATTTGGAAGTAAATACGTGTGTAAACGTTGAGTTTACGGTGTTGTGTGATAATTGCTTAATTGCTGATGAATAATTTAGCAGTTGTTGAAGATCTTTCCTGTACATAGTGTAAATAAATTTCCTGTGTTTTTATCAAGAACTGTGTCTTCATTTCAAGAAAGTGGAAGTCGCACCGAATCCGTTACAATTTGGCGCCCAACGTGGGGCTACTTCAGGACTTTCTTGCAGTAAGTGTGACTTTGGACATTTTTTCATAAAGACTTTTTAAATTTGGACTTTATTTTTATGGTGATTACTCGCGCAATGGATGAACAATTAAAACAACTTCTTGATGCAATCAACTCTGTTAAAAATGAATTGGCGGCTAATCAAGACCAATTAAAAAGTGATTTGACTGCAAGTTTTACTGCAAATCAAGAACAATTAAAAAATGATATGGCGGCTAATCAAGAACAATTAAAAAATGATATGGCGGCTAATCAAGAACAATTAAAAAATGATATGGCGGCTAATCAAGAACAATTAAAAAGTGATCTGACTGCAAGTATGTTGGCAAATCAAGACCAGTTAAAAAGCGATTTAACGGTGCTGAAAAAGGACTTAGCGTCTAACCAAGAGGAAATTAAAAACGACCTTATTTCGGTAAAGACTGTGATGGAAAATAAATTTAATGACATAGAGCATCGAGTTGATGCTATTGAAGAAAAATTTGATACCGTTGAAAGCCGATTCAATGCTGTAGAAAATAAATTAGAAGAAGAAGATAGAAAATTTCATCAACTTAAAGAAAACATCTTTAAAGACCTGGAAAGGAGATTGGCGACCGCGGAAAGCAGCTCTGTACAGTTTGGCGCTCCCACATCAGTTGCTCGACCGTCCATTAAACTTGCCACATATGATGGGAAAACTTCGTGGCAGGTTTACAAAACTCAATTCATGATAGTGGCGGAAGCGAACGGATGGGACTCTGCTACCAAGGCCTGCCACCTTGCAGCATCCCTGAGAGGTGACGCAGCGGACATTCTTCAGACCCTTCCGGACAGCCAGCGCCTGGATTTCGCCGCCCTCACATCTGCGTTGGAGCTTCGCTTCGGTGAGAAGTGCCAGAAAGATTTCAGCCGACTCCAGTTGAAGTCCCGTTTCCAGAAAACCGGGGAAACCCTGCAAGAGCTAGCGGCGGACGTCGAGAGACTGTCTCATCTTGCTTTTTGCGACTGTCCTGCGGATGTTCGAGACAACCTGGCACTCAACTACTACATCGACGGGGTTCGAGATCCGGAAATCCAGAAAGCTCTACGGATGGCGGATGTCAAAGACCTGAGTTCTGCTGTTGTGTATGCGATGAAGTTGGAGGCCGCCCGGCAAGCAACCCGCAAGGATCGCCATTCAATCCGCGGCGTGAAAACTGATGAGCCTGATCCGGTTTCGTCACGCGTTGCTGAACTGGAAAAGCAAATAAAAGAAATTGCAGGAATCCTAAAAAGGACTTCGGCTCCCAAGTACCAAAATGGACAATCACTTAAGTGCTGGAAATGTGGCGGCGAGGGTCACTTACGAAGAAACTGTGAAGCTCGCCAAGAAACCAGAGGGAAGAGCACCTCTCCCTCCCAGGTCCAGGAAAACTAAGCCATGGCAATCTCGCGGGGCGGAGGTCGCCAAATTGGAATGAGCCCCATCTTAAAGTTTTCCAGATTTCATCGACGAGTGGCGGCAGTAATGGACTGTTTGTTTACGCATACGTAAACGGGTTTCCCTGCGAACTGATTATTGACACTGGAGCCAATGTTACAATCATTAGAACAGATGTGGCTCGTCAATTTGGACTCAACATTCTATGGACGCCGCCCTGCGTTACCCTCCAAACTGTGACAGGTGACAAGATCGAGATTGAAGGTAAAGTAAACTTAGAAATTGTGTTTGGAAATGCCACTTACCATCATACGGCATTCGTTGCTGCTATCACAGACCCCTTCATTCTCGGATTGGACTTTTTAAAGAAGTATGACTTCAACCTCGACTTCAAGACAAATGAGCTGCACTCGATGAGAGAAGACATAGCCGTTTTCCCCGCAGAAAGTGATGTAAAATCCGCTCATCAAATAATAGCCCAAACAGATTTATCGATTCCCTCAAGGTCAGAATCATTAATACCTGGCTCCATTGAAGAAAGCAATAGTTTTCGATTTGGACTCATTGAATCCCCCAACCTAAACAATAATCTAAAAGGAGTAATGATAGCATCTACGCTTCTGGACCTTTCTAAAGATGTAATTCCTGTAAGAGTCGCCAACGTGAGTGAAAGGCCAAGGGATATTCGGAAAGGTGAAGTGTTAGCAACTTGTACTCCAGTAAACTGCATCATTAGAAGAATCAATTCCCCCGAGACTGTGTCTTCTGAGTCCTTGACATCGAAGTTACTTGGGAGTGCGCCATTATCGAAAGATCAAAGAACTGCTGCGGAACAATTGGTGGAGGACTTCAAGCATCTGTTTTCATCTACATCGGAGGATGTGGGCAGGACGAATTGAACGCAGCATAGGATCTACACTGGAGAACACCTCCCTATTAAACAGCATCCAAGACGACTACCGTTCGCCAAGAAGGAAGAGGTTGAGACCCTCCTGAAGGAGATGAAGGAGAACGATGTAATCGAACCCTCATCCAGTCCTTGGGCGTCTCCCATCGTCTTGGTCCGAAAGAAAGATGGCTCCACCAGATTTTGTGTCGATTACCGGCGGCTGAATGAAATCACCAAGAAAGACAGTTACCCTCTTCCACGGATAGACGACACCTTGGACACTCTTTCCGGACACAAGTGGTTTTCGACCCTGGACTTGAAGAGCGGCTACTGGCAGGTTGAGATACACCCTGATGACCGAGAGAAGACAGCGTTTACAACTGGACAAGGCTTGTGGCAGTTTAAAGTGATGCCCTTCGGCCTCTGCAATGCACCAGCTACGTTCGAGCGTCTTATGGAGACAGTGTTAAGAGGACTTCCCTACGAATCCTGTCTGGTCTACTTAGACGATATCATCATCGTGGGACGCAGTTTCGAAGAACATCTGGCAAATCTTAGGAAGGTGCTGCAAAGGCTTAAGGAAGCTAATCTGAAGTTAAGCCCGTCCAAATGTAATTTGTTCCGCCGGGAAGTGAACTACCTTGGTCACATCATCTCTTCTGAAGGTGTACAAACCGATCCAGAAAAGGTATCTGCGGTCAGGAGTTGGAGTCGTCCCGAAAACATCCATCAGCTGCGAAGTTTCCTGGGGCTCTGCACGACTACAGGAAGTTTGTAAAGGGTTTTTCCAACATTGCACGACCTTTGCATAAGCTGACGGAGAGCAAGCAAAAGTTTGAATGGTCCAAAGAATGCGAAGATGCATTTCTACGACTGAAGGAGGCTTTAACATCAACGCCTATCCTCGCCTATCCTCAGCCTGAAAAATCCTTCATCCTGGACACTGATGCGAGCAACGAGGGCATCGGAGCTGTTTTATCCCAAGAAATTGACGGAAATGAACATGTCATCGCTTATTGGAGCAAATGCTTATCAAAGTCGGAGCGAAATTACTGCGTCACCAGAAAGGAGTTACTGGCCATAGTGAAAGCTGTAGAACACTTCCATCATTACCTCTACGGCCGAAAATTTCTGCTTCGGACAGATCATGCCTCATTAACTTGGCTTTTGAACTTCAAAAATCCGGAAGGTCAGATAGCCATATGGATACAGCGGCTCCAGGAATATGACATGGAGATCAAGCATCGAAAAGGGTTATCTCACGGTAATGCTGACGCTTTATCCAGGAGACCCTGTCCTGAGAACTGCCACTATTGTTCCCGAATCGAGAAACAGTATGGAACGACTAGCCCTACCGCCTATCAGGTGACAGTGACTCCAATATCATCAGAACCTGATCCATGGAGTGACGACCAAGTTCGAAAAGATCAACTTGAAGACCCCGACATTAAACCAATTTTAGAGTTCATGGAAAGTGACAGTCGACGCCCTAGCTGGCAGGACGTTTCCATCTTCAGTCCTGCAACAAAAAGATACTGGGCTTTATGGAACTCACTCCATTTACGGAACGGCGTGCTACACCGGAAATGGGAATCTGACGACGGCAAAACATCTAGGTGGCAGTTACTACTTCCCCGATCAAGGATTTCAGATGTTCTGAAAGAAATACATAGTAGTGCGACTGGAGGACATTTTGGTGTCTTGAAAACCCTCAATAAAGTTCGGGAGCGCTTCTTCTGGAGCAAGGCGAAGGATGACGTGGAGAAGTGGTGCCATTCTTGTGACGCCTGTGCTGCTCGTAAAGGACCGAAGAAGAGAAGCAGAGGGAAGCTACATCTGTACAACGTTGGAGCTCCTTTCGAACGAATTGGGATCGACATCCTGGGTCCTCTTCCAAGAACTGCCTATGGGAACAAATACATTCTTGTTTCCATCGACTACTTCACCAAATGGCCGGAAGCATATCCCATTCCAGATCAAGAGGCTACTACCGTAGCAGAGACTCTAGTCCAACATTGGATCTCGAGATACGGAACACCTTTGCAGATTCATTCCGATCAAGGGAGGAATTTCATCTCTGCTGTGTTTAAGGGCCTATGTCAAATTTTCGGAATTGAGAAAACTAGGACAACACCACTACACCCACAATCGGACGGCATGGTGGAGAGATTTAACCGCACAATCCTGAATAATCTCTCGCTTATGGTATCCAGAAATCAACAGGATTGGGACAAGAAGCTACCTTTGTTCCTGCTGGCCTACCGCAGTGCTGTCCACGAGACTACCGGATTTGCCCCATCTCAAATGCTCTTCGGACGAGAGCTTCGGCTACCTTGTGATCTCGTCTTCGGTCGTCCTCCGGATGCGCCTGCATCGCCTGAGGAATACATCCAGGATCTCCAGGCCCGGTTGGAAGACGTTCATTACTTCGCACGAGAGCGAATCAACATCGCGGCGGAGAAGATGAAGACCCGATACGACACAAGGTCTACTGGACATGAATTCAACGAAGGCGACAAGGTTTGGTTATGGAATCCCATCCGACGGAAAGGTCTTTCACCCAAATTGCAGTCGCATTGGGATGGACCCTACAAAGTCCTTAACCGACTGAATGACGTCGTAGTGAGGATCCAAAAATCACCTAATGCAAAACCTAGGGTTGTACATTATGATCGGTTAGCCCCATACTATGGCCATAGTTCATGAGTATTACGTAAACAACCATGGTTGATAACATAAAAGTTGTAGATAAATTTTTGCTTTTAATGTTTAGTAATATTTCTTGTTATTATTGTATTTTCTGTATCTGTTAGTTATTAATTAATGTGTATATTTGTGAACATGTGATAGAAGTTTGGCACCCTTTCTGGGGATTGTACTGCCCGGGACGTGCAGTCCTTAGGAAGGGGGCAATGTTACAAATCCTGTAAATAGTAATTATTGTAGTAACGTAACCTGTAAATAGTTTCCCGTAATGAATATACAACCCCTTTTTCATATGGCTAAAATATACGACCCCTATTCCCTTTTTGTTCATTGATAAAATTTGATAACGGTCAACGCATTTCGAGAAGCGTGTGGAATATTTGAGAAAATTCTTTTCGGTGTATTTAAGCCGTTAGCGATGGATAAACAGTTAGTTTTGATTGAGATTTCGAACTGAGTGCATTTTTGCTCTGTTTATTGCGAGGCATTTTCGCTGTGTTGTTTTCGTATTTGGAAGTAAATACGTGTGTAAACGTTGAGTTTACGGTGTTGTGTGATAATTGCTTAATTGCTGATGAATAATTTAGCAGTTGTTGAAGATCTTTCCTGTACATAGTGTAAATAAATTTCCTGTGTTTTTATCAAGAACTGTGTCTTCATTTCAAGAAAGTGGAAGTCGCACCGAATCCGTTACAGTATTGTTCTTATGTTTTGAACAACAATTTAAAGCCAAAGAACATATTTTGAAGTGTTTTTAAAAAATCATGCCTATAAGGGTTAATACTTGACGTGGGGTATACTACTACTTGGTATAATACTTGACGTAGGGTTAATACTTACGTGAAAACTTGACGTGATAGACTGAAACTGAGATAATGTTTCTACTCGGAGACCATAAGTTAGTCAAAAATCGGCGTTCCTCAGTGTTACCAAACCTGTTGGAATTATATTTAAAAAAAAAGTATTTCTATTTTTTCTCATTATAGTAGCATAAACAGTGTGCGGAATCTGCTGACACCCTATGCGCATTCTCAAGTTATAGTGCGCAAAATCATTTAGCTGTAATGAAACTAAGCACTTTTTATCAATCAGATTAATAAATAAATAAAACTAGTGAAATAATAAAAAGTTTTATTTCAAATATTAGTCACCATTTTTAAAACCAGTTTTAAAACAATTTTGTAAAATTGTATGAACATAAAATTATTAATCCTAGATTAAGTTCTTCTAAAAATTAACCAAATTGGGTAAGAATACATTACAACGTAAAACATTACTTAATTACTTTCATTATACATCGAAAAATAAATGAGTTCAATGTAGTAAACTTATTATGGATTAAAACATAAAAAAAAACTTTTTTAAAATGCAATTACAAAAATCAGCATGTTTTACCTTTAAACATGCGACTAAAAAAAACAAAGCACCACGCATCTTTCAGAATGCATTTTTTAACCCTATGTTTAGGGTAAATGCGGTACTGAATTCGAGTTCAATGAAGTTGAGAAAAATGATTCTTAACTTTCTGAGAATCAGTTACATAAATCACTTCCCTTCATAATTAAAATGAATTTTTGATACTAGAACACCTTGATTCTCGACTTATGGCACCTTATCTGACTCCAAAGTTAAAACGTAAACTCGTATAAATTTTCAGATTGACTACACCAGGATTCCTCAACACGATGCCAGCGGGCATCACTGTACTCAACGATCATTTTACGTGTCCCCTATATGATGACGATAAAAATAGATGGAATTTCTGAATTTAGAAAAAAAAAAAAAAAAACGGATGCAACACTGATAAAAGCACAATGCAAAATGGGTTCCAATCTCTTTCCTTTTGCATCTGAGAGAGAAGTTCTGGAATGATACTGAAAGAAGTATAGATTTCTTTTCTCAAAAAGAGTAGCACACAAATCAACTCGTGCTCCGACTCTGTTTTCGACAGTGATTACAATAAAATCGAACTAGAGATCGCGACTCGCAGATCCTCGCATTGACGACTGGTCATTTATGACGTCATCTCTTTATGACAAACTAATGGCCAATAAAATGCAATGACAAAAATTTTATCGACTTCAAATTTCTTATATTTTTATAAAGGATTTTTGAGCGTTGTATATTTTGTGTGAAATTAGTAGTTATTTCTTTTACACAAGAATATTAGAAAATTTTTATATGAGAAGTTAAATTGTCTAATTTTTAATTCACCTTGAAACAATTGGTCCCCGCTGTTCGACCTATATTGTAGAATATGCTCTCTGGTACAAAAAGATTGGGGACCCCTGAACTACACTGTTCCAACACAGTGTAGCTGCCATTTTTCGTGGAATAAAAAAAAATCATGTTTTGGCAGCAATTTTTAAAGTAGAAACTCAATTTACCACACATCACAATATAAGTTCCTAGTATGGAAAACATTGACAAATTATATTTTCAGTTGATTATAATTTATTCAATTATAACTTAGTGGTAAAATAGCTCATTCAACTTTTCCCAATGATAAACATATAATTTAATCATAACAAAATGTACATTGCCAACTATAAATAAGTTAACGCTTGCCTTTAACTGGTTGCTTTGGTTCCATGGACGTACAGACGGATGCATAAACAGAAAAATATACCTAGCTTTACTTAGCTAGCTAATATCCCATTTCTCAATTTTTCCACAAGTAAAAGTTCTTTTCAAGAAGACTCAACTGAGAAAATACTTATTAAATTTCATCGACATTTATTTATTTTTTTAATTGTTTCTCTTCTTTCGCACGCTTTTCATTACTGTTCAAAGTTGGAACTACTGGAGAACTTTTTAGCTTTAATATTGTCGTTTCTATCGTCGTTTATGTGTTTTGTTTTCGTGTAGAGTTTTTAATGGAAGACTAGAAAAACTTTACATAGAATATAAAAAAAAACTTTACTTTACCCAGTTAGCTAATATGACCTTTCTCAATTTTTCCAATGATTTTTCGACCAGAGTGAACTGGAGACATTAAAAATTATTAAATCTGTATTCGCACATTTTATTTTTTGAAACTGTAGTCTTCGTTCAAACGTTTTATTGATGAGTACTCTTACAAGATTGTAACTAATGTAGAAGTTTTGACTTAAACTGTCGTTACCGGTTTACGTGATGTATTGACTTTGCTTTCAAAATACGTCATATTATTTCTGTTTTCCCGTTTGCTATTTAACGGATTTCGATCAAAAATTTTAAGGAGAAGATGGTAAGCGTCCCCCATGCAGTTTAAGCTATTTCGCTGCAACATGAAACAGAAAGAACACATGTGCTTCTAATCAAAATAGCTATAGATTTTTTGTAAGGGTAAAAAAAAATCCCTTTCGTTTCCTCGTCTGCTTCCCTGAGGCTTTTCCTTTTACTTAGTTTTTTAATACTAATTTCCTCATTTTTTATTTATTAGTGACATTTTATTATGTTTGTGTTGTTTTCTTGAATATTCATTACTACGTTTACTTCCAAAGTTTCAATTTATACGCCCTTTAATTTTATTTTAGTTATGTGTATACTTATTATTGCATTATTTTTTATTTATATACTTCTTAGTAATTAGTATTTTGAAAGACAAAATGACTCGAGGAAAAGAAGAACCTGTATAAAACTTGCTTTCTGATTTTGTAGCACCTGAGAAAATAAAAAACATGAACAATACGTACAACGTGAGCAAGTTGTGCAGCAATGAATGTGGTACTGCAAATACGAAAACCGAAGGCAACTGACAATCTTACTTTTCGCGCGAGTGTTAAAAAAGAAAAAAAATGTATAGTTTTTTTGCATAATCTATAACATTTTTTTTTTTTTTTTGTAGGCGCCAATCTTTTACTGCTCATAACTGTTCTGTTGTATTATTTACATGCCACCAATACAATGCGACGCTTTTACAAACGCATCTGTATGAGCAAAAGTAGTTCAAAAAGTACACAGACTTAAGCAAAATGATGTCTTTTAGCAGATATAATAAAAAAGAGAATAATTTGAACTTGCAACTGTTTCTCTGAAGTTCAACGTCCGTTCCAATCACGTACTTGCACCACCACTGATTGTCCGTCTTGACCAGGTTTGACTCGGTAGTACTTCTGGCGATCTTTCTGATCTTTCTTTTCTCCCACAGTCTTCAATTTTAAGGGACTAGCCAAAGGACTGAATGACTCTGGAGCAAAAAGCTGTGACGTGCGCAAGTCGCCAGAGGACTTGGATCTGGACGCGCTACCAGATGGGTAAGCAGATTTTTTACGTATTGAGGAAGTGGTCGCGTGGATTGGGGAATCTGGAGGAGACATTGAGGAAGAGCTTCCATAGTGGTCAGAATTTAAGACTTTTATGACCCTTGGTGGTGGACTGGACGGTGGAGTTGGTGGAAAAGGAGATTGGTACCCTGACTCTGGAGGAGATGTGGGAATTTTTCTTGTCTTGAGCGAAGACGATGAGTTGTACCAATTCGTTGAGGCAGGAGATTTGGTCTTCGTGCTCCGTCCGTTGGCAAGGTGATCTTGGCTACTGGCTCTGTTGATCTTGACTTCGTGGACACGGTTCTTGGAATAAGTGTCACTGTAATTAGAGCTATTCCAATCACTCTTGCGATAGATGTCACTGTTGCGGGCATCTCGATGGAATGAAGAGTTGTTATATATTGGCGAAGACGCATTCCGGAAAGAAGTTCCATAATCATTGGAAGAATAATAACTGCTGTAACCTGGAGAGTGCAGCGAATCCGAAGACTTGTAATATTTGGAATGAGAAAGGGAGTTCGTCGAATAAGAAGGTTTCGCTGGTTCGTGCGAAATTTTTACGGTTCTTGGTAAAGTAATGTGGCTCCTGTTACCATTAAGGCGGTTGGGACTGACAGAATGATCCCGACCATTTCGTCTCTTCAGCGTAGAATCGTCTTCATCATCGGACATTGACACCTGAACATTTTTGTCGGTTCTGACGCGAGATACTTTGCTGTAAATTGGGCCGTTGTTGAAAGCTTCGTAACGCAACGGTTCGTTCACTTTACTTCTTGGAACTCTGCAGAAAGAATCGCTCCGTTCCCCATAATGACCGGACAAGTTGGATCGTCCCAGAGAATTAGTATCCCCTATGGAAAGCGAGGAACTCACAGCATCTGCTAAGGAATGGTTGCTTTTCTTCTTCCAGCTGTTGATGTGGTCCCTCTGGTAAGTGTTGTCCTCTCCAAGGTAGAAAGTCTTCACTGGTGTTTTAGACCTGGAAGATCCTGAGCTGGATGATACTTCGAAAGGTGAAGCAGTAGACCTATGAACTGGTGTGCTGGGTGGATACGGGGGCGAAGGGCTGTATTCCACTCGGTATGCCGAAGAAGAGGCTTTGTTTCTTAGTGTGGAATCTCTGGACCGGTCATGCTTGTTTAACGTACTTCTGGGAGAAAGTTCACTTGGGCTGGACCTTTAGAAATAAAAATGAACAATTTCAAAAACTTTTCATTAGCCTAAAATTTCAAACTAGTTATTGTCAAAACTATTTATTTCCCAATACGTAGCTAACATGTACACACAATTATCTCATTGTTTATTTAGTACTGTAAAAGCACTTATTTTTGCGAAACTTTAATTTTCACGATAATTTTAACCTCCCGAAACATTCCAACTCTACATATGAGGCAGTGAGAAGCAAAGGGATGTAAGTGGACATTTTCAAGTTCTGAGTAAAACGCGTATAAAGATAACCTCCTAGGTAGGCTTTTATTGATATTTTTTCTAAATCATGCTGCACAGCAGCACCTACCAGGGTTACTCGAACTATCTCTTGCCTCAAGACAGAGGAGAGGTTCTCCTACTATTTGTACTGGTTACCCTTTGCTTCTCACTACCTCATATGTAATCAACTTTCCTTTCTGTTCATATAAAATTCACGAAATTTTCAGCTCGTGAAATCACCGATCTGTTCATTTTCGCAAAAAATAAGTGCTTTCGCAGTTAAAATAATTACAATAAATTTTGTGTAAAATCATACTGTCATTGAAGTAATTATTAATTACTTTTACATTATTTAATTAGAGGTATCAAGCCAGATAATTTCGTTAATTTAGCTTTCAGCCATTTAAAAAAAAAAGTTTTTTTTTCTTTCCAGCTATGCAAGAAGTATAAAGCCTCTATAATTCTAAAACAGTTCTATAAGTCTGCAATTAGTTATAAAATGTAACATAGCCTAAGCTAAAATGCAATAATTTCTTATGAAAGCATGTTATTTAATGCTCTGTTATTTCATCAGATGCAGAAATTTAATTAATCTTTACATTGATTATTTTGGTAGTTAGTTGCCTTTAGAAACTCAATGCCTTGAGACAACTTTCCCAGCGATCTCGCTGTCTCGTTGCAGACAGTCTTGCAGGGGTGATGGTAGTGAGACTTGCAATTACTGTGTGATTTATAGTCAATGAGTTTGGTGTGATGACATCAGGGAAGGTAAAGAAGCCATGAAACGTATAAAATAAATTTTATGTGAAAAAATATATTTTTATTCATTAACTATTGAAGTAAACATAAGCTCATTATTTAATTAATTGTTGTTTAAAAAAAATCAGTCTATGTCTATAAAGGAAGTGTTTAGTAATGTTTTTAATATGATATGATCAAAAACAAGCTTTTAGGTAGAGAAGAATTTACAGCAGAACATCAAAAATCCGAGCTAATTGGGACCATAGGTAGTTCAAATTTTGAAATTGTTCGGATTTCCAAAAAAAAAAAAAAAAGCAAGAAAATATCGTTTAGGGATATAGTATGTCATTTCATCAAATAAAGTAGCTATACAATATGTATGTTCATAATATACAGTACAGTACATAACGCTACGATGTGTGATTACATTTTTTGACAAAATAAATATAAAAAATATTAACTTTTATTATTTACTGAACGTAAAGGTAAAATGAAAAATATTTACAGTAACTACGTACTCTGTGAGAAACTATTGTACAGTAATTTAACAAAGAAAGTCCTATAAACTTCTAAAATTTACTCTGACTTCACACAGAGGAAGCTGACTAATTTCTGTAAGGAAAAACTGATTTGAACTCATTAAAGAAAAATCACTGGTTTTTGACTGAGAGAGTTTTGAAATTATTTTGAGTTTATTAATATTTCACGGGAGTGCGCTCGGATTTTTGACATTTCAGATTTTTGAAGTTCGGATCTTTGACTTTTCGGATATTTGACGCTTCGAATTTTTGAAGTTGTACTGTATGATAAATGGTACATGAACACTACCTTTTTTGTCTTGTGCACTGCATACACTGTACACGGCACTGCATTTCAGACTTTTTTTCCTTTACTCACACATTTTTCAATTTTATTATGCTTTGTTTTTTTTTTTTTTTTTTTGTTTTTTTACCTGAATGCCAACAATATATTGATGAATGTGTCATGATAGTATAGAAGGAACACATTAATATGTCGCTGTGAGGTTACCGATAGTAGAAAACGAACAATGAGGGCAATTCTTGTGCCGGTCGTACTTCTTCCTCTGTCATTTTTTGGCCAATAAAGTCGACCGAATTGCCCTTGGTTCAACAATCTGACATTAAATTTGTTACGTGACTGAATTGAGCACGATATCGAAATTAATTCGAGTCGAAAGTGTCAGGCTGATTGTTGCCAGAGCCTGATTGCCGAGCAGGTCCCCCAACGTTTTGGGTCCGGAAGCGACTAAAAGTGTTTCAACTCCTGTCTGTTATTTCTCAAAAAGAAAGCAGTCCCCCTTTATTTCTGTTTACTTCAGGTGTGGGATGCGTTGTACCCTAACAAATATTTTTCGGGAATATTTGAACACTGAAGCAACTAGTTCCTTCTGAATGTTTATGTTCATTACATTTGTCTGCCAAGGGTCCCGACAAAATGTTTCGCCTAGGGCCTTCCAGTATCTTACTCCGGTCCTAATTGTAACCGATAGTAGAGCAGGAAGGACCGAGCGGTTACCGATAGTAGAGAAAGAAAGCTTAAATGTGTGACTGGGAGCATATTAATATGTAAAAGGGCGGTTACCGATAGTAGAGAAAGAACACATTAATATGTCTCCGGATGGTTACTCTGGTTACAGATAGTAAAAAAAAAACACTATGTGTCGCCGGCCAGTTACCCACATTGGAGAAAGAACACATCAACGTGCTGCTGGACAATTAAGTGTTAATTTCAAGTAATGAAAGGGGGGGGGACTTACCTGTGGGGGGACATTTCGATGGTAATGCGATTTCCTCCAGATCGTGTTCTCGTGCTCTCTCCCCTCACATCATTCCCTATTTCCTTCTGTGCTCCAAAGTGATCATCCACCCACCGATGTGTGACTGCCGGCAGCTCACTTGTGCCATTTTGACGGTGGTTCAGGATCCGGGATCGACGAGATTCTTCCTCCAAACGATCGGACACGTTCTGGAATTCCTGAGGGTCAGTGTAGTACTGGATAGTCCTGGACGTTTCTGCAGATCGTTCGGGAACCATTCCTTCCTCTGCTTCTTCTTCTGGTACCTGTAACATTCACAAGATCTGAATTACATGCTCTGTTCACAATTTATAGGTAATTTAATGCGACCTAACTCAACTATAAACTGAGAGTCAGTTTGACTCATTAAATATAAACTCTGTTACATTTGTATTAATAATGTTTAAAAAAATTTCTTAAAATTGGGTATAATAAGTTTTAAAATCATTATTTCATTTCAACTATTTTTTAAAGACTCATTTGTTCACAATTTTACACCAAGGGGTAAAAAATGTTAAAAACACTTCAAAAATGACTTATGAACTATCCTTTCTGAATTTATTATACACAAATAAATTAAAAATCAATAATATATATATATATATATATATATATATATATATATATATATATATATATATATATATATATAGAGAGAGAGAGAGAGAGAGAGAGAGAATGAAATTATCAAATTAGTTCGAGTAAACCAGCAGAGTCAAACATGATTATGATTTTTCGAAAGAATGATCCACAGTAAAGACTTGAGTCTTGAGAATAGTAACGAATCACTGAAATGAGTCTTTTCTAGATTACGCCATTAACCAAACCCTTCGACAGGAAAGTCACATTTCCGCAACAATAAATCTCTAGAAAAAAATAGCTGAATAACATTTGAACTCCCCTGCTTTCCTTCTTGCTTTCTGAGAATTATAAAGAGGCACAGAGTAACTGAACTACATTGCCCATTATTACATAACAATAAATATTTTATGATCGTTTGTTCTTGTGATTGATTTGGCTTCGATTTCAATTGAATTCGGATGGCAATATCATGAGATAGGAATTATATGTATGTTTCGCCGCATGTTTTCATAAAAAAAGCATTCATATATTATCCTGTCAATTATATTGTATTGCTGAACGCTACAAAAAGCAAACACTTTTAGCATTACTTCATTATGAGCAATTAGTCGCACCCCCCCCCCCCCCCCAAAAAAGTAAATATAAGTGGTGAGTTTATAATTAGGGTTCAATTTGAATATAAATTGACTGTTAACGTCATCTTAGAATAATATTACAAAACGTTTTATTATTTTTCGAGTGAACGAAAATTGTTTTATTAAGATACTAGCAGTACCCGCGCAGCGTTGCCCACAGAAAGTGTTCTCGCCATAGCATTCTATAACAGTAATCCCTTAAAATTCACAACAATCTATAAAACACCCCATGAACAGTCCCTATAAAGTCCCAATGCAAAAATGAAGCAGCCCTAATTAATTAACTTCCAACCGCTCCTCTTATGATTTTATATAGGTAAATAAAGACAAAAGGTCCTTAAGAAGGATAGCAGTTTTGTACCAAAATTTCAAGACCTTTGTTAGTATACGGTCTTCTAGGCATAGCACATAAACCAACAGAGAGACAAGCATTGTCTGTTTTATATTTGTGGATAGAATGGACCTTTGGTATCCCAAGGCATCAAAAAGTTGTATGCCAATTTTTGAGTCTGAAATAATAATTTTGAAAGTAAAACTACTCGAATCCACTTATCAATAAGAAAAAAATGTAAACCAGTTAGAAAAGAATTCAGAATATTACCAGACGTTTCAACTTTTGTTCCGATCATAGCCATAGTCACGAGCAATCCCTCCGTTGTATACCTTGCCCAAACCGAATCTTAATCCTTTTTACAAACAATTTCATTTTTAATGACTCAAAAGATAAATTACTATTGCCCACCCCTTATTTTACACACCAATTAAAAACGGACTGGTTTACAACGCAGAACTAATCCTTTTGCAAGTAGGTGAGACATTAGGGATGTATTACGAAGCTGGTTTTCATAATTCCAGTTGCAACAAATGGGCAACCCAAGGTCGAATTTCCGTAATCTTGTTGTCAAGAGACTTCCTACACGATATTTCACTTACCAGAGCACCTGTTCTTGTTCGCAAGTAGGTGGAGAGATGTTTAACAGCGTATTTTTCTTCTTTTGACCATTTGGTTTTGTGTTGATTTTTGACAAAGCACATATATGCGCAGTAAAACTCAGATCCTTGTTTGAACTTCTGATGAATGGTGACTGTTTTCACATAAATTAGTAAAACAAGAACAGGCTTTTTCTTTCAAAGGATATCGTCCCAGTTTTTTTTTTTTTTTTTTTAATTTATTTTTAAGCAAAATGATAAACTTGTTAGTTTACATGGCAAAATTTCGATTACTGGTTTCAATTTCACCAAATTGAAAACTTCTCTAAGCACATAAAAAAACAAGCCAAGCAGAAAAAAAATTATTCCTAACAATATTTCAACGTCTGATGGTAACATTTTCGCATAAACTAGTAAAACATAATAAAGCTTTTGATATCTAAGGTTTGTTCCAAGAATGATTAATAAAAATTTTGAAAAAAATAGCTGACCTTAAATCTAGTGAATCAATTTATTACATGAAGCATGGCATATTTCTAGTGAAAGTGCGGGAGCCCTATAGTCTTCAGACTGTATTTTAATGCGTAAATAATCTGAACTCCACTCAAAATGTAAAAAGTCACAAAACAATTGAAAATAAGTTCTAGAACGGAGCTCCCATGAAAGTTAAGCCTTGACATAAAGGAAAGCTTCAATAAATGGGGTTCAATTTCGCCAAACTGAGTAATCAGTAGCAGGTAAAGGGTTGCCTATTTGAACCATTGAGAAGGAATAGATGAAGAGAGTGTAATCCTACTATCCCGATACGGCAGCAGTACCATGTGACTTGGGGAGCAATTTCGAGATGACCGTAACCGCTGAAGAAGTTTTCATTAGCTGAAGCCATGTATTATAACAACTTTTAACTGTAGAAGAGAAAAATTAGATTTATAGTAATAGTGCAGTGTTCTAGCATTGTAAACTGTGAGGAAAAAGCCACACCAGGAGGTTCAGTAACTTTTCCCTAGCATGTACGAATGTTTTTTATTTCTAAATAAAGAAAAAATAACATTTATGTGCATTCAACGAGTACATATTCCACAGTAGTTTGTAATTTTTAAATTTTTGTACTTATTTTACCTGTAAAAGTTGTAAAACATTGTATATCTTGAGTGCAAATAACATTTTAGTTCCATAAAAAACACTTTTTATTTAACTAGTAATTTATTTTATAGGCTTTTAAGCATTTTGTGTACATTTGCTTTGTTGGCGAGTGTTTTCTCGCCAAGCTCCTATGAACAGCAGATGCGCAAGAATAAAGATTTGCTATTTTTATGCTTCAATTTAAATACTAGTATGCCTGCGTATGAAATCATTTCAAAACATTGATTACAATACATATGAATCCATAAATTTTCAGTCAATAACAGAACACTTTACACTATTTGTACATGCCCGTCATTTTAGGGAATAAACATCAAAATACATGAAAAATGCAATTACATTATATTTTAATATCCGGAAAGAAGTGGGGAGAGGGAGTTTGAATGATAGGCCTGTATTTGTATTCGTTATTTATTTATTTATTTATTATTATGCGGTAAAGGAGTTGGAGCCAGAGTTGCTCTGATTTGTAGCCCCGACTTCATAATAAGCGCCGTCGCGTCGTTTGAAAAATATTTAATGCCAAAAGAGCGATTGCGTGCCAAAACACGACAACTTCCCAGCCAAAAAAGTCACCTGACCTGGGAAACATTGGATCCCAAGCTTATTTCACTGAGACATTTGCTATGGCTCCCTCCATTAGAATTCCTTCTCAATGATTTGAACGTTTGTCATTTGAAAATGATTCGAGCCTATGATTACGAGCTACGCGGGCAGAAGTTTCATTTTATAACTACTTTAACTGCATTTTTACGTTCTGTTAACAAGAAAGGTTATCATGGAGTGTTATGGAAAAAAATGGTTGCGGATTTTTGCATCAACCGGTAACTTTAAACACTCAGCAAATTCATCCTCACATTGAGTACTGAACCATGATTACTCGACTACATATTAATAATTTCATTTTCCACTGTTAAACAAATACACTATTCGCGTGAAAAAGATGCATTGTCATGGCTGCACGGTACGACGAACTCGTTTATTAGCAAATCATTCTTACAGAGTATTGACCACTGTCTTCATTCAAAATGAAGCTATTCCCTGCACTTGGCAACTACTCAAAAATTCTTTCGTGGCGAAAGATCATAAATTTAAATCTTAGTGATTTCAGACGAAGAGATTTGCGTTAATGATAATAATGTTGAATAGTGAATTAATGAATCATTCGAGAATTTCAACATTGAAATTGTAATTAATAGTAAACGTGTTTGACTTTTTTCTTGCATATGTTTTTGAAGAAGTGGTGGGGTTACTAACTGAACCCCTTATGTGCTCTGAAGGTGTTTGCCCAAATTCATGGGTTTGCGTTCATGATGATTTAGAATAGTTGTTTCCCCATTATTTAACACTAGATACAACAAATTGTACTACTAAATACTACATTAGGTGCTAAAGCTTGCATTTTTTCAAAGTACTTTCCTCTATTTTTCAATTTTTTGAAAATTAAATTAGTAGGCAGCTACACTGACGACAGCAAATACTTAAGTATACAGAAAAGTACTACAGCATTTACTTCATCTCCGCAATGTTCATATTCATTAGTCGAACAATGTCAGACACCCGAATCACCGATTAAAGCCTTCTTATTGCTTGAAAAGGACTTGAATCTGTGGCACGAGTGTCTGATGTTGGCTCAAATCGGACGGTGGATACCATCCCAAGCCTTTCACAAGATTGCATACATAATATGACATTATACATAACTAACTGTGCCTTTCCTTAATTTAGCAATAGTTCTGTACTAGAAATTTTTAAAGGAAAGCTAAAGGGTTTGTTATTCCATAAATTAATCTTTTCTAATAATAAAGCTGAAAGTCTCTCTGTCTGGATATCGGGATCTCTGTTTGGATCTCAGTGACGCGCACAGCGCCTAGACCATTCGACCGATTTTCATTAAATTTAGCACAAAGTTAGTTTGTAGCATGGCGGTGTGCACCTCGAAGCGATTTTTCGAAAATTTGATTTTGTTCTTTTTCTATTCCAATTTTTAAGAAAATTTTACCGAGCAAATTATCACAACGTGGAAGAGTAAATTACGAAATTATCATAACGTGGAACCGTAACATTGGCGAGCAAATGAACATTGCAAATTGACGAGAAGTTCGTCATCCATTACTTCTACAGGCGAACCAAATGACCTATTAATTTTCAACTACGGGCAAAGCCGTGCAGGTACCACTAGCATATAAATAAAAGTTATATGCTAGTCAAATAAATTATTTTTGCTGACAACTTTGAATGCGCCTTTAGTTCTCCTTCCACAAATGGTTTTTAAGATGAAAGGACCTTGTTAAAATTGAAAATATCGTAATACTCACTTCATCGTCGTAAGCCTCCTCATGGTGGTGAGTCCGAGTGGTTTCGGTGGTGACTTCACCATCTTTCAATTCCGATATTTCCTTCACCTCGTCTTTGTCCACAATCTTCTGAGACCGACTGGAGAAGTGGGTCAATTTTCCGGGAAATTCCCCAATGGAATTTCCAAAGCTTGGGTCATCAGGAGAAATTATTGTGCGTTGATGGATCTCCTGAAAAAAGAAATTTGCGTAATTTCGCACGGTGATTTAAAGAGAATGAATGGTACGAAAATGTGCAAACAGGTCTATGGTTTGTCAGTTACGTATCCATTCATTATAAGCACTACGCCGTAATTTTCATATTGGCCCTTATTTTCTTTTGAAAAAAAAAATTAAGATTTTTTGAAATGCGCCAACTTGGCCACATTTGACAACTAAAGGGCAAGCCTGATATTTGCCGCCATGTTTGGTCAAAGTTATAGAGAAACTTTTGTTCGGCAATACCATTCATTAATCTGTGTTTTTATTGGATTTTTGAAAAAAAAAAAAAAAAAAACATTAAGGGGAGTCAGTACCCCCTATACCGTCAATGTTAATTTGCACAGATTCATGTATCTTTTTCTGAAAATCTATTAAAGATAAAATTATGAAATTTTTTCTGTACCTTAAATATACTCTTTCTTTATACTGAAGTAAAATTTTACAGAAAGAAAGCTCAGTTTAAAAAAAATTCTAATGTGTAAGACACTGTGTGTTTTTTTTTTTTTTCAAAAAATGCCATTTTGCAACACGAAATCAGCTCTATAAAAAAATATTTTTCGAATATGAGAAAAACTTTACATCAGTGTATACAATTGGAAGTATGAAATAGGTGGTAAAAATTTCAAGGACTAACACAATTTAGTTTCGGAGAAAAAGGAACATTTAGTTTCAAAAATATCATTTCGAGATATTACAATTTAAAGGGGAAAATCATACCTCATCAAAATAGGTTTGCATTTTTTTAAAGCTTATTTTCACTTACTTTTAATATGAGCACGATCAAGAAGTTGGTATCATTAAAAAGGTATTGAAATGGAGTTTCAAAATATATAAAAATCAAAAAATCGAACTTTTGAAAGTATTTAGGGTACTGACTTCCCTTTAAGTTAATTATTAAATAATCTGAACAGTTTCCTTCAAATTAAAAGTACCCTACTTATTTAAACCGAGCAGTTAAAAAGTTGAACAATGCGCAAATTGAAAACAAAAAAGGTCAATGAATTACATGAGAAGTTCCATTAAAATCTAAAATATTCTGCTAAGTAAAACATTAAAAATTCCGTTGACAAGTAAATAATCTGTGGTGGAAACTGGTTGCTGAATTTTTGAAAATGTTCCAAATTTGTGGGAAAACGATTGTAGGTCCTATAACCGAAAAGTACCGGATGTTCTAACAGTAGTTTTAAAACTTTTTGCAGAACTTCTTGATACCATAGGACATTCAAATATCTTCAATCAGGTTTCTAATCGTTATAAAGATAATCCCAAAAATGTTTTGATTTGGGGTGCCCCTTTAAGGAGCATTTTTTTGAAGACTTCTGAAGTTTTTTAGCGATATCTGTAAAACATTTTGCTTTGTGGATTTATTATCATTACTTAAAATACAGACTATATATAGTTTGGAGCCTTTCAAAACAACTGATCATTTTCATTCGTTATTTGGAATGCCTGTTGCAAATTCAAGCCAAATGAAATAAATTGAGGTAGCGAGGAAGCAAAGGGATGCAAGCACTCTTTTAAGGTTTTAGTAAACGTGTGCAAAAGGGCAAACCGTATGCTGGCTTCCATTGAGAAGTTTTTTGAACTCATGGGAAAAGTTTCCCTTGTTTACCGTCTCGATAGCAACTGTTAGCGTTCGGAACAATAAAACTTATCTTGAGGCTGCATTTGACTTTTTTTTTTTTTTTTTGAAATAGTTTTTGCACTCCAACTGCATTCACTGCAGTAAAACAAAAATATTTATAGCGAGGTTGTTTAATGTTTTCGTCACAAAATGTTGAATTTTTAACGGAGAAGTACCAGAAGGAGAAAAAACGCCTTGATAGGGTCAAACCTGGTTGCGTCCGAATCAACTGAGGCATTCAAGCCATGAACACTAGACTAAACTTTGCGACTTGAATTGAAAAAGAAGAAAAAGTTTGTTTGCGTATGTTTGTTATACAACTTCGTACTGTGTAGTGGACCACTGAGCTCTGAAATTATACTTACAAATTATGATGCATCGATTTCAGATTCTGTGCACTGTTGGACCAACAAAAGAAGTACTAACGGGTATTTTTAGATACGAAACTGTTTTCTGCTTAAGCCAGTTTTCGGTAGTTTGTTGTATTTCTCATTTGATTGTAAGGCTTATTAGGGATGCAATGTTTTTTAAAGATCGATGCTTTTGCTAAAACATCGGTTGATGTCTTTGGAATGCCGATATTTTGCTGTAAAGAGTTTTCTAAATCTATGCGTTTAAGCTTGAAAGGGGAGAAAAAGTATAATTACGATGAAAATTGCGGCATTGAAAGTTGCAATCTGTGCGTGAATAAAGTTACCCAGGGAGCCCTAATGGAAGGTCACAGGAAGCCAATGTGACCTTCCAAAAATTTCCTTATTGAGCAA
This sequence comes from Uloborus diversus, assembly GCF_026930045.1. Classification (NCBI taxonomy): domain Eukaryota; kingdom Metazoa; phylum Arthropoda; class Arachnida; order Araneae; family Uloboridae; genus Uloborus; species Uloborus diversus. Next base: position 51,026 of record NW_026558852.1, on the reverse strand, counting down.
ATTTTGTCTAACAATTAGGCAAAATTTGGAGTTCCATTCGGCAAATTGAGAATTTCTACCCTCCCAAAAATTTAAGTTTGGGGCATTCCTGCAAGCACTGCTTAATCAAAGGGCAGTTACCTTTAAGTCAGTGGGCTAACAAACGTTGTATGTCCATGATCCTCTTTCTTCATAACGACATTGTTTTGCCCCCCCCCCTCCCCCATCCACATCAGTTTTTGTAACAATCCAATATCTTGAATTTCATCCTGTAGTAACAATTATTTAATGGGATAAAAAAGCTCGAAATTTTGTATGAAACAGTTCAAAACATATGTTTATTACTAAATTTGATGATAAATGATATGAGTATGGATAATTTTACTACTTCAACTCCTACAAAATTAAGAGAATTAAAATAATAATTCATTCTTAATGTGCTGAGAAGGCTTGTTTTTGACTGCAAATTTTCTCAAACCGCTGTGTTGTTGAAATTATATTGATATTCTTCGTGAGAAGCGCTCAAACCCGGATGCTGTAGCGTTGACATTTGCTAATTTTATTCTCTGATATAGATTTTGTTTTATTTTATCATTTTTTATGATATTTTTTTTGGCATTAAATTAGTAACAGCAGCGAGAACGTCGTCAAATTACAACAATTCGGGTGCTTTCCTTCATCAGTATCATAATTCGGCAATATCAGGAGTTCTGCTTACCAAAATTATCATCATTTGGACAAATTTGGAGTTTCCATTGGCAAAATTACCGTCATTCGGCAAAATTAGGAGTCTTATTCGGCAATTTGAGAATTTCAGCCCTCCTAAAAATTTAAATTCGGGGCACCCCTGACAGCTTTAAGTACTAGTTTGATAGTAATAAACAATATAAATGATGCAGTGTAATATTAAAATTAATAAGTCGACTTTTAAAATTTTGAGTCAAACGTGTGCAAAGATCAAATTCCAGGTAGACTTTCATTGAAACGTTGCCTGCTGCGTAGCAGCATCTACCAGTTATGCTAGTTACATCTGAAGCCACAAAATGGGTGAAAAGTCTAAAATGCAGCTGGAAACTTCGTATCAAGAAAATGCGATTGTGCAGGTCCTTTTTACTTCCTTTTATAATAAAGGAAGTATTGTTTTTGCGAAAAAATTTTCACTCAAAAATCGGCCTTAATTTCCATTTTTCTCACCCCCAAATGAATGTTGAGTTTTTTTTCCGACCCGATCACACGTGGATATATGCCCAGAAACCTACAGACACCCGAAATATCCCTTTTGACGATCCCCGAGTTAATTACAACGAATTTTCTCGTGATGTCCGTATGTACGTATGTATTTGCGTATGTGTTTATGTATCTCGTATAACTCAAAAACGGTATGTCCTAGAACGTTGAAATTTGGTACGTAGACTCCTAGTGGCGCCTAGTTGTGCACCTTCTCTTTTGATTGCATTCGGATGTTCCTATGGGGTCTTTTGCCCCTTTTTTGGGGGAAATCATTGTTAATTTCGATGTAAACTAGAGTGGTGTTATAATTTGGCGGACACTTGGCGATATATCGCCAGTCTTTTAATCGCCAAGTTTTGTCGATTTTTTTTTTAAATTTTAACTTTGGTTTTAATTTGGCCATTGTTGGTGATATTTAGAAAGTAAACAATTGAATCACATTAAAATTTCCAATAATGGGGAAATGACATTAAATTGGAGTAAAAGGAAGTCATGTGATTCACACATCAGCACGTTTGTTCTGACCTACAGAAGAAAAAAAAGTATTCTACATACACATCATTATAACTTCGAACAACATTCCTGAAACGGTCGTTCGTTCATTAAACTCACATCATAGATTAGAGATGCAAGACTGAAATCGAGTGTATTTGCTCATAAGATCATTGTAAGCCATTTAGCAAACAAATATGTTTTCCTGTTTAGAATTCTTTAGACATTGTGAAAGCTCATTTCGCACATTTTCCTTCCATTCGTGTAAACACTCGTTGAAGAGTAAATGATGTTGAAAATTCCACGTAAAATCAACTGCTTCCTTTTACATTTTCTTTCTCTCAAAACAAAAACTATTTGCTTCGTGCATAGTTTTGAGAGAAGCGATTACAGTCGACTCCCACTACAACGCGATCCGACTTACGCGAAATGGCTATAACGCGATTTTTTCACCAGTGAAGAATTTCAGACCTAACGCGAATTCCAGGCGCAACACGAAAATTTTCGGAAGGAAATTGTGGTGTGTAAGTATCGGCTTTGTTGTTGGCTGCTAAATTTGTCTTTTCCCGTGAATGGAGCTTCATCCCTTTAACATCACTGAGAGCGGAATTTCCCACACCGTCGCTTATACAAATAACTACTCCTCATTTTCCATTTATTTTTTTCATTCTAAATGCGAAAGTTGATGAAGTATAACAACACCTAAGAGCGCTGTTTCATCTAATATTTGTGAAGATTGAAAGAAAAAGAGAAAGTTTCTGACAATTGAAGAAAAGCTAAAGATTATATGCTTGAACAACTTTAAAATGCGTCGATGACACCACGACAATTAGAATTGAGGGAATCTACCATTTGTACAATTAAAAGTCAAAAACAGGAAATTCGTAAAAGTTTACCGAGTAGTATCTAAGCAAAATGCAAAAATTATGAAAATGGAAGCTGCTCTCGTATTATGAATTTAAGAAATCATTAAGAGGGGTTTTGTCAAAGATGGGAAACGTTATAACAGAATTAATGAAGCAACTGTATTGTGTATCTTACTAATATTATATATGCGAAAGTTTGTCTGTATGGATGTATGGATGTTTGTTACTCTTTCACGCAAAAACTACTGAACGGATTTTGATGAAACTTTACAATAATATAGCTTATGCATCAGAATAACACATAGGGTAGTTTTCGTCCCGTTATGGGGGGCAAAACCCCCTTAGGGGGGCAATAAAACACAATTTTTGTATAAATTCTCTAATATTGGGATGAAAAAATACTTGCACATATTTACATTATATGTCCATCGAAAGCTCTGATTTTTCTGCTGAAGATGGCACCTGTTCGGAATTTCTAAGTAGAATAGAAAATGAGGTATGAGCTTTTTAGATCCATGTTCGAAGGCTTTCCTCAACTCAATACAGTATTTGGTGTATCATCTCAACTCCCAGTCGATAGCGACATTTGTTGTATTGTTGACTTTCTTTGCTTTTCGTGATTGTTCAAGGCTTTTCTCAAGTCAAATCTTGAAGTAAGATTTTTGCACAAGATTGGCAAATAATACCTGATTTGGCTGATGATTTTCCATTTAAACGGAACTTTAATGTAATTAATGGTTTTTATTATTATTTATGCTGATTGAACACTTACTCATTATCCAAACAACCAGCAGATCGCCAAAATTTTTGCAGAAAGATTTCCGTAGCTGATGCATTTGGCAGTTTTTTCAACGTTGCTGTTTTTGAAGCCGAAGACTACGTCATAATGTTTCTCAGCTTTCACCATTTAAACAAAATATCGCCAATCAAAGAATTTTCAAAAGACTTTTTTTACTGTGTTAAATAATCCAGCAACTAAATTAGACAAATCCATAAACAGCACAAAAGCTTCCATTAATTTTCATTTTTGCACAATTTCAAACAATCACCAAATTTTATTACTTATTTTGGTAGCATTTCGGATGAAACTGTTTAGCGCCATTTTATGGTGACCAAATATATCTCAGCATCTGGCGACGATATCTCTGTAACGAAAATTAATATCATATCGTTTTACAAAGTAAGGAAAGAATGGGGAAGCATCATCGAAGGTACCCTGAAACGACTTTCGCAAATTCGGTAAAATCGCACCAAGAGCCACAATGATTGAAATTTCCCAAAATAACTAAAGCAAGTATAAGGGGATTACGAGCGCAGCTACTTTTTTTTAATCACTTCGTACTTCATTAGCCATACAGAGAAGGTTTTAGACTCCATGTTAAAAAAAAGTATCAACAGATTAATCTTTTTAAACATGAGAAGATTAATTTCATGTTTTTTAAATTCGTATATGCTTAAATATAGTGCTTTCGTTTCTAAATCAATACTACTTTGTTCTTTATACTTATTGCTATTTTAGTTTTATGGGTAAGGAAGAAACTCGATTTTTAGTCACGTCAAAAAGATGTGTTTTAAATTCTTTCACTTAGAACAGAAAACAAAAGCAATTAACGATTTTTTCTAATAATTATTACTGACCCAGGCAACGCCGGGTATTGTTGCTAGTTTAACTATATATAAGTATACCGGTTTAATCACACAGTATACACTTTAATTTTCTTAAGTTACAATTATCATTACTGGATCTACTGTACATTACAACTATAGCGCATTTGTTTTTCTTACTACATACTGTACGTACCGTAGTGGCTTATTTTATGTCTTTCTTTCCCATTAATCATTTATTTTGTATTTTCTGTGGAATAAAACGTTATTTTTTTTTAAAATACAAATAAAAACTCAGTTTTTTTATGTAAGAAACAGTAATATATAGTTAAGAAATGTTTTTTTAACAGTTTGAGGTGGTGCTTACAAGTGTCTAAAATGATTGGGTATGTTTATAAAAGTTTTTACACATACCCTTTTCCACAACGCGAAATTTCAACTTACGCGAGTGGTCTTGGAACGCATCCCTCGCGTAAGTCGGGACTCGACTGTACTGACACTGCTGATTAGTGATTGCTATACCGGTATACCAAATACCGGTATTTGCTGAGGTAAATTTACTGGTATTTTCGGTATTAGCTGAAAATAATAAATATTTTCAATTAAAGAATTTTAAATTTAACTTGTTAAATACCCATTTATATTTTAAACTAGAAAGTCTCCCAGGTATGAGGGGTGAAAATTGCTACTACATTTGAACGAAGAAATTGCCTGTTTAGAGATTTTTGATAGTTGAAATTTTAGCCCTAAATCCAGTGGATGAACCCTAAATTCCAGTAGATAGCGTTCTTTGTTGACCATTTTTAAGTTTCTTCATTCTTCTAAAATCTTACCAGTAAAACAGTTAAGTTACCAGATCCAGTTCAGCCCTGTTTTCATTTTAAAGCATTTCCCAGCATGTCAATTATCCAATTATCATGGCGTGGTGCGAGTTTCATTGTTGATGACGGCAGCATTACTCGATCATTGGGTATTATATGAATGAGGATATGGCATATCTTTTTCAATGATACAGAACCAAAATCAATCTATTGATGTAAAAATTTGGTTTCAAAAGCCCGAACTAATAGAATATCACTAAACAAAAGTAGCGGAAAGCGGAAAGATTTCAAAATGATATTGTCATTACTAAATGGCGAGATAAATCGCATTTTCATAGGCTTTTGGATAGCATGCTTTTTTTTTATAGTTTTCTCTGATCACTCACTTTCCTTTTTGTGAAAATTAGTTTCGATTGTAATTTTGAACGCATTTGTCCTACAAACAATTTATTCCAAACATCAATTGCAGTAATACTTTATTATTTTTTTAAAAAAATACATTTGTTTGAACTATACTAAATTTTGACGAAAACTTATTCTTGTTCGCATAACAAATTGCAATTTGTTGTCACCAGTATTGGTTTGTTGTCCTGTCTCGCTATTTGGCTTTATATTTGGCAAGATAATATTGAGAAATTATGTAATGCCTAAAAAATTTTCATAGAGGTAAAGCATAATCAATTGAAACATATTTTCAGACATTTACATAGTTATAATGGAAAAGAATGCGAAAACGAATAAGAGAAGCTAACAAGATCAAATTTAATCAAGTTTATCGTAAATTTCAAACCAAAGGGCTAATAAAAAGCAAACACAAACCTCTCATGCTCAAGAGAAAATGATATTAGTATTGGAAAAGTATCGTCTCTCGGAAAGAAATTACAATTGGCTATAAATTCAAAAATATGTAGTAATAATAATAATAATAATATGTACAATACAAAAGAAACACACAAAACGATTTATCCAAAAATAACACGAAAAAGACTGAATTATTTGAAGATGAAGGACTTCTAGACAATTTTGTATGGTATGTAGGAGATGCATTGCGCATGGTTAACAGTACCATCGACCTGCGTGAAATCAGAAAGAGTATTTTCAACTGTAGAAAAGTTGAGCACTAAAATGAGTTCCAGGCTCAGAGACAATTCAATAGATGCATTATGTTTTTTCCTATTATTGATTTTTTATTATGACATTTGTTCTTTCATTTTATATTTATTCACAATACGTTTTCATAAATAATACAATTTTTGTACACAATTATGAAATTTGGTAACGAAACAATGTGTTTTAAAGCATTTTTTGAGAACTATCAAATACTGGTATTAATACTGGTATTCCGGTATCATGTTTTAAAAATACCGAATACCGGTTTTGAATTTTTGGTCCGATGTTGCAATCCCTACTACTGACGAAATAATGACTGACTAAATTGAGTTGTTTTTGTGCTAAAAGATCTGTTAAAATGTTTCGTTTCTTATAGCATGCAATAGCATACGTATTCCATAAGAAACATTGCGGATTTAGTAGACTTTCTTTTGATTTAGTTCACATTTTTTTTTTTCATTTTCTTGCCCTGTGGCCGGTTTAGTCACCATTATTTTTATTCAGTTCCCATTTTTTTCATATACTCAACCTGTGACCATTTCAGTCGCCATTCTTTTCTCATTTAGTTCCCTTTTTTTCTTCATTTACTCGCCCTGTGGTCGATGGGGCCCGTCAGTTCTGTTCATTACTGTAAAGGCATTTTTAGTTCCTCCGGCTAAGATTCGAGTTTGGTTTCCCCACATGTTAAAGAAGTTATATCTTCTGGAGCAGGAAAAACTTCAAATTGATATGCTTTGTTACTTTTTAACACTTTCGCAATCGAACAACCGTTGCAGTCCAGCCGAGATCATTCATGGACTCAATCGCCATTTTATTCCATCCGTCAGCTATCGTTTCGTAACCCGAAGAATAAACTGCCTCGTCAATGACTATTGTTTTCCTAAGTCCCTTTTAATAAATGTTTTCCATTACAGTCATTTAGGAGTTCGTGAATCTCTGTGTGGCCGGGACAGCGAGAATTGTTTTGTTGGGCCATTTTCGTGAGAAATCGGATCTGTAATTCACCGGGTAACAAAAGAGAACGGAAATTCCATGCAGCCATTTTATGACTGCTTTTATCAAGGGCCATTAAGTTTTGCGTATTAACGTTCACTTTCAGAAATATAAAAGCGAGGAATGAAGAAAAAGTGTGTGGGTTGAATTTCCCTGAAAGCAAATAACTAACCATTAATGATTCAAAAGAAAACCTAAACGCGTTTCATGTGTGAATAATAAAATATAATATTTTCTCTTAACCGCAAAGCTGAAGCTTTTCTTTCTGATTTACTTTAGTTTGACTATAACGAAAGTAAGAAACAAATATTTTAAAGAGTGGGTATAAATGCCCAATTATTCTATTTAAAAGTTATTCTTCATCAAGCATAATAAGGTTTTTTTATATTGTTTATGGTTAATGCAACTAATTCGTTTTACGTTAATAATGAAAGGTTATTATGACGAATAATGATACAGTTGTGCATTGGTGAATGGGTAATGATGAAAATTTAAATTTATTACTCGGAGAAAGGGGCGAAAAGGTGACTAATTTTTTTCATTACTTTATTTTTCAAAAAACATTATCAATTTATCAGAGTACAAGTGCCCCCATGATTGAATAATCTTTTCCTTGTGCCATGGAGTTTTTACAGACTTTTTAAAAACATATTTCTTTATTTTATATGGTATTTTTTAAAAATGTGTTCAATTGTTCGCATGTGTCGGTACATGTGAACAATTCTGGTCACGGGGTTACCGACATCGATTACAAAATTTTTCACATAGAAAGTTTTGAGCCATTCCTCGACAATGGGAAATGATCTTTCTGATTTGTTAGTGAAGGAAGATCCCGTTATAACACAAGTGATCATGGATAAGTTAATGCTCTATAAAGAATTACAAAGAAAAATAATGACTTCTAAGGAACCAACACAACCAGTTCTTTTTCATAAACACTAAGTTTAAGTTTTCTTTATACTCGTTGTGCATATGTATTGAAATAAGTACACATTAAATTAATTATTTATTGATCAATCACTAAAATAATGTTTTTTTTTTAATTAAATCTTAGGAACCTAGCTCCTACTCTAACACTACTTTTTAATCTAAATTTACGCGTTTTGATTTACGCGGCATTTTCGTAGAACGTAACTTTTACGTATAGCAAGGGTCTACTAATGCATAAATATCTTGAAATTTGCCTAACTTTATAGACGCTTTTTTCATTGAAATTTAATGTATTACCAAGTTTACTAGAAAAAATTCGATCTATCAATATGATTTTCGGAAAAATTAGAATACTGATAAATCTACCCAAACTGATGCTACTGTGCTTACAAATTATTTCTTAGGGTATTTTTAAAATTTTCATAGTTCTTTTAAGTTGGAGTTCTTTTCAAAACAACTTTGGGATAAAAGGGAACGTTTGAAAGAAAAAAATTGAACGGCAATGAAAGATTGAAAGAATATATTTTCCCCCTGAAACTGTGAAATGTTTACTTATGGATCAGAAGTTTTTATGGTGCTAAGGACAGTGGCGTACCTAGCATGGGTAACACCCGGTCGTTAACTTGTGCTGTCTTCCCCCTCCCTTCCCTACAATCGGAAAAGAGAAAAAAAAAATGTTTTTAATGTTTTCCAGAAAACATGAAATTCATACAGTCTCCAAGAATGTTAGAAAAGGGAGGTTCGGGGTAAGTCCGCCGGAAATTTTTCGAAATTGGAGCTCTTAAGACGCAGCTTTATACGAACTTTGGTGATGCTGCGGGGAGTAGAGGTTCGAGGGCTCACTCCGGGAAATTTTTCCAATTTATAATCTTAAAAGGCATTCTAGGCTATCTTAAGTCTCTCTAAAGAATGTTAGGGCTTGAATAGGTTCGAGGTTACTTAAAATATTGGGGGAAATGTTTTGAATTAAAGTATTTATATTGTTCAAACATATGTGTCATCCCCCTCCCCCCAGATGGGTGACACCTGGCGTGGACCGACCTCTCCGCCCCACCCCCTTAGCGACACCACTGGCTAAGGCAAATATAAACAGAGAGAAATAAAATATAGCAATATTAAGGCAAGGCACTTCAATTTCAAACTTCTTAAGGCCTTCTTCATACGAGACAACTTAATTAAGTCAACTTTCGAACAGGCGGTTATTAAGAAGTTTAACCAGGTAAAAAAAGTGAAGAAATCGCCTGTCATCCTTTACACGACAATCAACTGTGCCTGGTGTGCCTCGCCAGGCACATGTACGGCTACTATTCTCATCCCGATGAGTGTAATCAACTTTTCAGTTGATTCAACTAATCGGAACATTGCCAAACGTTTGCTGCACACACAAGTAAACAAGTTGAGGGTCTACTCTCCTCAGTTTCAACAGCGTTGTGAAGCAGCTGCTCGAATAAATTCGGATTATTAGAAGAAAAGTTGACTCAACAAAGTTTTTTAAAACATCGTATTGTACACTTCAGTTTTTGGAGTTGGTCACTGAAACCCGATCGTTCATGAACAACACATCGCTAAAATCTATTCATATAAGGATAAGGAAATTTTGAGGAGGCCACTGTAACCTCCCGTGACTTCCCATCGGTGCGCTCTCGATTTATCAAAGTGCTCACCAAAACTTGTACCACCACACCACCAGTATTGTATAATTAGGAAATCAGAAATTAACAGCATTGTGCAACACTTACCTCCCCCGACAGATCTCGGATGTGTTCGTCGTGCATTTGCCTGTTCTCTTCTCTGGTCTCTGTCATAGTCTGGTTGCTCTCCGTCTTCTCACTTATCACCTTCGCTGAACCAGGAATCATCACGTATCCATCACCTGGGGCATCATCTCCCGTTGTCTTGTGCTGAAACACAAAGATAGTGGTTACACATGGTTTGCGAATGGACTGCTCTTTGCAACAATTTTAACTCGAGAGTACTTTTGTTGGTTACTTTGCTTCAGAAGTGATATTTGGCTTGATTTTATGGACGTGGGTGTCTTATCAAGAAAACTTATGCATTGATTTGAGTTTCTTGATACTTTGTTAAGATGCCTTTTTGACGTAGATTCTTGAGAAAGTTTTCAGACTATTTCTTAGTTGGGGAAGGAAAAAAAAGCCTAAACACTTTTTTAGAGAAAAAAATATCTTGAATTTCGGGGAATGAAAATGTGTTGCGTATTTTCTGGGATGTAATCTACATCGAGCATGTACTTGTGCTTTTTAAATTTAGCCTCTTATTTTTAATCATTTCTCGGAGGCAATTTAGATTTTACAATTAACTTAATGTCAGATTATCCCGCAGTACATTTTTGGATTTTCAATCAGCACCGCAGATTGCTAATGAAAATTCTGCAGCCGGGGTTATGCTATTGGAAAGTTGTATGGAATTTCGGGCCTCTTTCGGTACATTACCAGCCCCTTTATTACTGAAGGTGTCTACGTGGGCCGGTATCCATTGCAAAGTACTGTTTGGGCTGCAACTACATCTGTGCGATTTCACGAGCCATTGATTCTCTGTTGGATTACATTCTGAGCTCATGAAAGCTGTCAGTTGAGAAAAAGTTCGGATCATTTTTGCATTAAAAGGCAACAGTGAACTCGGCAGTTGGGCAAAAAGCAGCACGAGCGAAATCTCAAAGATCACTCTCCCGTATTCATTCTCCTCTTTTTCACTTGACTGGCTAAAACCCTACAGTAAATGTTCCTTTTTTACACACAAACCTAAAAATAACACTAATGTACCGTACCTTCAAGCAGGGGCGTTTAGAACTTAAATTTTTGGGAGGGCGGAAATTCTCAATTTGCCGAATGGAATTCCAAATTTCGCAAAATGATGATATTTTTGCCAAATAGAGCTTCAAATATCAACAGATGATGAAAATTTTGTCACGTAGAGCTCCAAATTTCGCCAAATAAAACAATTATTGCTGGTAAAAGTGATCTCTCGTGACCTCCAATCGGGGCGCCCCAGCCTACAAGTACACCTATTGAACATGTCAATGTTAGTTGAACACATATAAGCTTTAGGGCTAAATTTCTCAATAGGCAGAGTAAGCAGCTGCCTAGGGCGGCAAATTTTCAGAGGCGGCAATGTTTTCATTAACCATAAATGATTTTAAATTATTATTCTTGAAAGTGAAATGTTAGAATTCTTTCACTTTCTATAGTGACATATTTTTCTTGTTATTTGAAAATGTTTCTTTTCACACATCGTATGAAAATGAAATATTTTTCAAGCACGGAAATAGATTAGTGTAAAACAATAAGTGTGAAGACGAAAAGTGGGTGTCGATTGACGAAAAGCAGGTGACATTGCTTTTGACCAGAAGTCGCACTTAAATTGAGGTAGTGAGAAGCAACGGGATGCAAGTGGCAAAATTAAAAATTTGGAGATAACAGGTACAAATGGTAGGTGAACCTCGACTCTGTCTTGGGGCAAAAGATAGTACTAGTAGCCCTGGTAGGTGCTGCTGTACAGCAGGATTTAGAAATAAAATTAATGAAAGCCTACCTAGGACGTAATCTTTATACACGTTTTACTCAAAATTTGAAAATGTCCACTTTGCTTCTCACTGCCTCAATTTGGAGTTTTACTTACATTTTTAGTGCCATACTAAAGTTTGAAATATGAGCATGCACGCTTATCATACATACACAACCGCTAAAGTGAAGGAGCATTAGGCGTCATTAAAAAACAGTTTTAGAATTTTTTAAAAAGAAGAAGAGTCTCAATGTTGCTATGTTAACTCTAAATTTACCGACTCGTCAGCAGAGTTTGCCAGATAAGGAATATTTGGGAGGTCACAGTGACCTCCCAACGGGGTACCCCTGAATGTAAAGCGTCATCATTTCTTCATAAGCTTGACTGTTTAAATTTCGGAGAAACGTTTTTTTTTTTTTTTTTTTTTTGAATCAAGGAATTTTTGATTTTTTTAGGGGGTGGGAGAGGCGGCGGAAGATTTCAAATTTATCTAGGGGCGGCATGGAGCTAAATTTGGCTTTGATAAGCTTCCACCAACTGGTAAGGTTCCTAGAAAACTCGAAAAGGGCACAAATGGCCAAAAAAAAAAAAAAGACTAGGTTCTATGTCCCTGATGTTGTTCAAAGTGTTAACGTAATTTTCCCCACATTAACACTTTGAACCAGATTAAAATGCCGAGAAATTCACAGAAAAATGACTTTTACAGCAGTGATTATAAACAAAGTTTGTCCCCCTAAATGACGACGCTCAGAACATGTGCAATGTGCATAGGACATAATCAGTTCCTGGTTTTGATTTGTACTGAAACTCGTTTCCTTTCATCTGTTGATGAAGTATCAATTTGCAATTTGGACCGCCTTTGAGCTGAACAATAGCGGGGAAAGTAATTTGTCGTGACGAAAGATGATTTAATTATGACAGCTCTTCGATTTTCCATTGTATCTCCCAGCAAATTCAGTTGGGAAAAAATGCAACCAGAAAAAAAAAAAAAAAAACTCTAGCTGTCTTTACCACGTTTAATATATGCCTAACGGCTATGAAAAAAATCCTTTTTTTTTTTGAAAGAATACACACACAATACTCACGCAATAAGTTTGACACAATGAGAATGAAAGTGTAATATTGATGATAAGTTAGATATAAATGAAATTATGCTATGCAAAGTAACAGGGATTGGAAAGAATTAGCTGTATATATTTTTGATGTTTGGTTACAATTGGATATATAATAGAATTCGTTAGAATGACACCGCTTGTAATGAGACATACTTTGTTACGTCAATATAGAGCTGCTATAAATAAGGGGTCTATTTTGGGGCATTACGTCAGTTGGTCACTAAAACGAGCTGATACCCGTTCAAAATAACGCTGAATTACTAAGCGTCATAGCTTAATAAATTACTTTTAAATGAAAAAAAGAAACCGCCTTCAAAAAATACCCATTAACTAAAAAGCAAAAAATAACTAATTACACTTACATTCTTTTTCCTACCCAAACATAGAAATGAAATTTATTTTACAATTCCAGTACAAAAATCAACTAAACGCCGAATTATAAAATAAACACTAATTTAAATAACTATACGATGAGTTATTTTAAATACCTAACTAATTATATACGATCTCTTAATTTTTAATAACCTTTTGAAGTCGGGGCCTCCTATAAACTACTACCTAACGTAACTGAGTAGGTTTAGTTTTAAAGACTAATTTCCCGTATAGTTAAATTAGTGTTTAATTCAGGATTCGGTGGGTTGTCAGTTACGGTATGTAGTTGTTTATAGGAGTTTATAGGATTTGGAACCTAAGTATACCACCCCTAAACAAAACCACCACTAAACAAAAAAAAAAGCATAAAAACCGGTTCACTAAGTGAGACGATATACAAATTTTCAAGTACAAATCGATTTAAATGTGAGTATGATATTTGAAGAGTTCTTTCAATTTCATCAAACCTGAACTTGATTACCATTAGACCGCCGAGGAAGTATACCGTTTCAAAGAAAAAAAGAATTTTTCTTATCGGTACAGGCAGGGGCATGCACAGAAATTTTGGAGCCCATCACAAATGACTTTGCCGGGCCCCTCTCCATATTGTTTACCCCTATATTTCACCCTTAATTATAAAAATATTGGGCCCCCTTCAGGCTCGTGCCCGGGCCAACAGGTGTCCCCCTCTCCTTGTGCACGCCCCGGGTACTGGTGTCTTCGAGTATTTATGGAACATTGTACAAAGGAAAAACAAATCCGAGTTCAGAACCACCTCCTTTTTTGAAGCCTGCTAATTAATATAACCCTAATTTCAAATTGAACTGTCGTCATCGTGAAATAGTAAATCTAGAATATTGATCAAACTTCAGAAATCATACACAGTTATAATGTATATTATTAAAGAATATAAATTAAATCGTGGGGGAGGGGTGTTCTGTATTCAATTCTCCCTCAATTGAACACTAAATATATTTTTAAACTGGAATATTAAATAAAGAACTTTATATTTTCCTATATTATATTTTCCTATAATGATTCTGTGTACAATTCTCCCTCAATTGAACACTAAATATATTTTTAAACTAGAATATTAAATAAAGAACTTTATATTTTAGTGCCTAAAGAAAGTTTTTATTAATAAATAAGGTAATAAATTAATATTAAGGTAATTGATTCAACTATTAAAGTAGCAAAATATATTTAATTTACTGCTTTGCTACGCAGTAATAAATACGTTAGTAACACCGAAAATAAAAAATTAACAGGCGGCGCAGCGTTGCGAAAATCAATCATCCATGTGCCGCGAGAAGTAAAGATCGTTCAAGAGAAAGACAAAACCTAGGTGTGAAGATATACCGATCACAGCAACACCACGTGACATGACGTATGAAATTTAAAGTTTCTTGGATTTCTCCGGGACCCCTTATCAGCTCCAGACCAAATTACAATGGGACCATCTGGAAAGTATAACATTCCAAACAAAAAAAAAAAAAAAAAAAATTCAAATCGGTCCAGTAGTGTTGGAATAATTCGAAAACACACATAAAAAGCCGCAATACGAAATCATAACCTCCTTTTTTGAAGTCGGTTAAAAATGATGACCTCAATTTTAGCGTCAGTTTCTACTCAGGGGTGGGACACGATGTATAACATTTAGGAGCAGCTGAAATAATGTTTTAGAGCCGAAGAATTATGGTTTTTGAGCAGGCTGGAGCAAAGAAATCACCAGGTTGGATCCGGCCGAAGCAGGAAACTTACTGGCAAAGACTAACTTTTGGCTGAGACTGGTACAAGAAACTTACCATTTCGGCGCAGGATGACGTAAAATAAAAAAAAAATAAATAAAATTGGAGCAAAACAAATCCTTAATTGTCTTTGTTCATACGTACATATTCTCCATTCAAATAAAAAAAAGAACCAAATAAACATTTTCACCATTATTTTTATGTACCAATGAGCGTATCTGAGCAAAATATTAGCTTTACATTCAAACGGTAATTATTGTTTAACAGTGTTATAAATAATTTATAATGTTAATTTACTGTTATTGTTCCTCAATAACTGTACTGTTGAGTAATGAACTCTATATCGACCTTCCACAAGGTCTTCTTGCTTTTCCTGGGCAATTTGCAACAATGTTTTCTTTCGGGTGGAGTTGACACAACAAAGCTTTTTTTTTCTAAGAAAACTAACAGAACCACGCCCAAGTATCCAGCTTCACTAAGTGCCATTTTGTGTGTGGTTGTTTACTTTTTATTAAGATTCCAAACAATAAATTATCGGATTTATGATAGTAATCAACTAAAAACGTTATTTTATCCTTTTTTTTAATTATCACTTTGAACCATATTTGCACTAACTAAAAGGGAGGCCCAAGGCCTTCATCAAGTTAGAGACCTTTGAAGGTTATGGCAGAATGCAGTGTCCCGTCTACCGATTTTGGGGCCCTTTTATCTATCACAGAACTTGTAAATTATTTATCATGTGCATTTCTGAATCTCCTTCGGAGCCCCTACGGTCATGAGAGATCCTCGCATTTGTGCCATGGTAATTCCGCTACTGGCAGAATGAATAAAATTCTCTTATATGGAAGTATTTTTCCCAATTCATTAATCATTAACTTTATTATTTTTTTGAATTAGAAAGTCACCCGTCATGGTATGACGGGTGAAAATTGTTTCTACATTTAAACGAAGAAATTGCCTGTTTGGTGATATTTTGATAGTTGAAATTTTAACCCAAACACCAGTGGATTAACCCTAAACTCCAGTAGATAGCGTCAATTCGCATCTCCAGAGCTCGAATACGCTATCTTGCTGTGATTTACCATACCACCGAAAAAGGTAAAACATTTCATTCCACGTGTTTTCTTTGGGGTAAATTACAGGCTTCAGATAGTTTTTAGTGTATTGCAATTTCAGAACAATAGAAAAGAAAGCTTCCTACAAAAACTATGATAAATTACTTTCATTCAATAATCTTCAACCAAGTTATAAGTTACAGCATTTGTTTGTTTTACCTGATTCATTCGCCATTAGACAGTGGCTGCAGCGCCCCCTATAGTTTATTGGAGTTGCGAATTGCTTTGGTTCCTTCGTTTTCCTAAAATGAGTCTTACCAGTAAAACTGTTAAGTCGCCGGATCAAGTTCAGCCTTGTCACAATAAAGCTTTTCCATGCATGTCAAACATTACCAAAACATATTCGCAACTCCAGCGCTCGAATACGCTATCTTGCGGTGATTTACAAAACTGCCGGAAAAACTGAAACATTGCCACATTGCGTTTCACGTAAGTCTGTTGATTTAAACATAGGCAGTTTGTTCTGAGTATTTATTAATGCAATCGATGTGTCTTGGATTGCTTTCATCAACAGAAAGTGTTCGAGCTCCTCAAAATAATGTTAGTTTTCATTATTTCCCTCTAAAAAGTGATTTGATTGAGAAATGGTGAAAGCACGTTAACACCAGAAAACTCTGGATTAACAAACTTGGATAACGTTATACCAGGTAAAAATTTTATTGTTTTGTGTGAATTTGTGAGAATATGGGGTTTTTTTAATCTTAAATTAATTTAACAAACCATATTTTACAGCAGCATTTAGTTGGAATAGACAGTATGCAAAATTTTTTCGTGAATATATTATCGTAGAACGAAATGAAAAATGTTTAACCGAGAAAGAATTTATTTTGTTGCTTTTATTTTCAGCTGAAAGGTTTCGCCAAATTTGTTTAGGGTTATAGTTTTAGTATTGTGCGAGCAAAGTATCCTTGGCGAGATTTCGCGTTTTTAGTTAAACCATTTTTAATTTTTATCATGAGTGGAATAAAATGGTAGTAAGATTACAGAATTCGATAAGTAAAAAGAAATAATGGTCAATCAACTGAAAAGAAAACTACCACCATATATCCGTGAGAATTTTGTTGATGATTCGCATAACATGAGACATTTAAATCGTGTCTCAGAAATTAGAAAAATCGAAACAGAAAAATTTTAAATTAACCGATTCGGGAATTCGAGAGAAATAACTCGGCTACAAATGCAAAACAATAAGCGCTAGCCAAGCAAGGCAAAAAAGTATCACCTTCTTTCGATAATAATTTGTAATGTCATATTTAATTTTCTAGCATTAATTGTTATTCTTGTCAGGCCACAATTATTATTTAGTTTTATCAAGAATTGATAAATATCGAATTCAACATCGTGGAAATAGCTGCTTAGAACTACGAACTACGTAGTTTGCATTAATCTTTGACGTTTAGTAATGCTTCTTGAATTCTTATTTCTTTCTACGTGATCCAGAATATCCACAAGACTTTGAAAATTAATTTAAAAAGAATAAAGCGAAAAAATCATGCATACGAACAAAATTTACTAGACTTATTACCATTTTCTTCGTTACCACATGCGTTTGTTTTAGTTTTTTCGTTCGCCATTAGTCAGTGACTGCAGTGCCCCCTATAGTTCGTTGGAGTTGCGAATTATCAAATTGTCATGCAGTGGCGCGAGCTTCATTGTTGAAACACGCGGGTTACTTTATCATCGGCTATTATTTATTTGAGGATGAGGATGACAATCTTACCAGTGAAACAGTTAAGTTCCCGCATCGAGTTCAGCCTTGTCACGATAAAGCATTTCCCTGTATGTTAAATATTCGCAACTCCAATAAACTATAGGGGCGCTGCAGCCATTGTCTAATGGCGGATGAAAAAGGTAAAAGAAACAAATGTCGTAACCTATAACTTGCTTTGACGCTTAGTGAATGACAGTATTTTTTCCTCGTGTTTGAGGGAAGATCTCTTTTCGAATCTTCTGAAATTACATTACATCATTAACTGTCTGAAGCCTGTAATTTTCCCCAAAGGAAACACGTGGAATGGAATGTTTTACCTTTTTCTTCAGTATCATTAATCATCACAAGGTAGCTTATTCGAGCTCTGGAGTTGCGAATGACCAAAACATATTATCAAATTATCATACCGTGGTGCGAGTTTCATTGTTGAAACACGCGGGTTACTTCCTCATCGGCTATTATTTATTTTTAAATACTGTATTGTTCATATCGTTTTAATGCTATGTATAAAGTTTTTAAAAAATGGGGCCGTTTAGAAATATGGGGTCTAGTCGGTGCTTTTATATCACATGGTATCTATCTTGAGCTGTTTTAAACATTTTCTACATTTTTCACTCTCTTTGTTTTCGTCTGGATGTTTACTCACTTCTGTGTTTTCAGACTCTTCCACGCGAGTATCTTCTTTCGTCTTTGTCGTGACTTGAGGGCCAGAATCCGCCACCACGCGTCCATCTTCCAAAACAAGCTGCCTCTGCACGCGAGTTTCCACCTGAAATGAATAAAAGGAATAACTGTTTATTTCATAGTATTTTGAAATTCAATCATACATGATTAATTTCTGCAGACGAGACATCTTGCAAAAGTAACATAAAATCTTCATTAATTTTAAAAGACATGAAACAAAGATTGACGATGAAAATAGTTTCATGAAAGCTTTATGGGCTGCAACGTTATGCAATAGAACCTCATTAATCCTGACTAATAGGAGACCCAAGCATGAATTAATGAAAGTACGGATTAAACAATATAACCAATAAATTGAGCCAAGGTACATGAACAAACTACTGACCACAGCAAAAATTGTATTTTGAAATTAAGTGAATGAAATACAAAACTGCATAAGAGAAAATTAAGTGCAGTATGAACATAACTAGTGTGTACTAGGCCTACAAAAATACATTTTTGCTAACTCACCTTTTATTTACATAGTATCTACATGTAAATGGTTCTCTGGAAGAAGCGAAGTCCGGTTTATTAGAGTCCGAATTAATAAGGGCTTGCTGAATTATCATATTAGAAATAAGACTTGTCAAGGAATTATGAATGAAGTGCTTTAAATAAATAGTAACTCTTTGATCAATCAACAAAAATAAATATATTTAGATAGAAATAAGTCAAAAGAAACTTATGTGAATGAATTATCCGAAGAACTTTTCAATAAATTTAAAAAAACTTAACTTGGAAATATGTTTTTTTTTTTTTTTAAATCCTACGCCAACCTGTCAACATTTTACTCCCTTCAGAAGATATTTCAAATCTAGTGTAATTTATATCTTTCTATATCTATCGGACTATCTTTAGAAATAATCTTGATATTAAAATGCATTTTTACATGAAATATTAAATGCGGTTGCCAATTTAGTCACTACATTTTTTTGAAAACATTTTTTGCTCCATGCGTTAGGAAAATTTATCATCTTTAACTTATCTTAACCCCATATAGTCTTTTTAATTTGATGTTTTCTTTAGTTTATTTTTATCGTTAAGAATGTCTGTAGTTTTCTATAGGCAAAACACGTATGACAATCGAAGTTTTCATAGACAAGTTTTAACCTTTATGAATAAAAATGAAATTTTTTTATAAAAGAACACACAAAAGTTAAACATAGGAAAAGAAATATTTTTCAAAAAATGTATATTGATTTTTTTTAAGAAAAAAATTTTCTTTCAAATGCGATGCTTTTTTTTTTAATTTATTTTAAATGAAAAAATTGATAGTAAATGTAGCATTTTTTAAAATTTATTTATTTATTTATTTATTATTATTATTTTTTTACTTTTGCAAAATTATAACGGGGTTAAACGAATTCATGTTTTTATATTTTATTTTATTTTTTCATCGTATTATTTTGAATTGTATTTTTTCAATGCGTTAAATGTAAAATCTCTGGCTTAAATCTTAATAATATCAGTATCATGAAAACAAGTTTATGATGCCCTAAAGTTTTTTTTTACATAATTTCAATAAAAACTCGTCCGAAACAAACTTTGCAACTTCTTCCGTACAATATTCAAATTTGTTCATAAATTTATATAAAATGTTTCTCTTCTGTGAAAAAAAAAAAAAAAAAGAAAAGTTCGCTTGCAATGTCTTCTTACGTGTTTGGTTACGGTCAGTGAATTCAATTTTGAAAGATTGCTAAAGTGTGAATGTTAAGCACGCAAATACTGCAGCGAAATGACGTAACATTACAAAAAGTTAGAAAACAATCTTTTTCAACTAAAACGCTTCTCTAAAGATCTCAGCTACAACAATTTTGGCGGAATAGGATTTTTTCCTTCAGTCAAAAGTACTACTTTTAGTCACTGAAATCGATAAAATTAGCAAAAAAAAAAAAAAAAAAAAAGATGGAGCGAGAAAAAAAACTTTCATTTTCCCAACGCTTCATTTTTAGTTATTTTTTTTAAATGACCAATTTAAAAAAAAAAAAAAAAAGAGGCGTGGTCTTTATGACGTCACAAGTTATGTAATTCGGCGCGCTACTCCATTGGCGAGGTGAATGTTTATGCATTTTTTCAAAAGAAGGTTGCCTTTAAACAGTAATATTAAAAGCAATCGTAATGAGAATTTTGAATGAAGGCTTTTCTGTCAGCAAACATGAAATTCATTAGTATTATTGCTTTATACAATCGGATCCCCACTTAAGCGAGGCATGCGTTCCAAGACTCCTCGCGTAAGTCGAAATTTCGCGTTGTGGAAAAGTGTTGTGCATATGATTTTTTAGACGTTTTTAAACACCTTTTAAACCGTTTTCGACCTTTTTAAACTATATACTACCGTTTCTCACATAAAGAGGTGAATTTTTGCCCATTTTTTTTAAAGCTGCATTATTCAAACACTGCAGTAGATACAATAAGTTACATTTAAAACTTAAAAAATGACGATGATTATTTATGCTGCGCAATCTGATCGTCATTCCAATATATTTATAAATACAGTAGCTTCACATTTACTTTTGTAACATGTACATGTATAGTAACAACTCTCTTTCAACGTCTCTATAATCTACAGTACAAGAGCAAATTCCAATTTCATATTGTTTGCATTTTGCTTAAACACTACCCTGCAATCTTCATATTAAAACTAAGGTCTGGACTTATACGGATTGTCTTCTTTTGACTTTTAATTATACGTATGAAAGATTCACTCATACCTAATTGTCGTGCTACCTTCTACCCGCATTCTAGTTGTTTAAGCGTATCAATCTTTACCTTTTCTTACATTATCGCAACTTCCGCTTTTTGTTTCCATCTTCAAACTTTGATGAAACAACGTGCCTAGGTGCTACAATATTTCATCACCTTTCATATTTATAATAAATAGATGAAAAATGAGGATTGGTGATTATGCACACTAATAAAGCTGAATAACAAAGCCGAAACAGCATCACGCTTCTTTTACAAATAATTTCGTGTTGAGAGCGAGAAATTCACTTTAGCTCTGAAATTCGTTGCTCCTGAAAAACTCGCGTTACAGCCATTTCGTGTAAGTCGGATCGCGTTGTAGCGGGAGTCGACTGTAATAGTTTTATCTCTATCTAATGCCCAAATATTGCGCTCTGCTCTGATGGCATCTGTGAATGGTATTCCATCACTTGTGATGTCAAAAAAGAAGCGCAAAAAATAAAATTGAATCTGCGCACCGATTGAAATTGTTTTTTAAAAATACTTAACTTTGTTAAATTGTTTTTAAAATGTTTAAGCATGCTCTTTCGGAAAAAAATGTTTTTAAAATTTCGAAAACAATATAATTGCAAAAGCGTAAATTCCACTTTTGCTTTTTCACTTTTATTTATTTATTTACTTTTTGTTGCATTTAAAAATATATATTATTTTTAAATTGTAATTCTTTGATATTATATTGCTTCTTAATTTGAGATGATTTGGTACCTTTTGAGTCGGGAAAAATTTGCACAACGCAACCATCCTCGCTACTGTTTCGTCCGCTCAGAATTTTTCGAAAAAGTTAAAGCTAAAAGAAAGGTGTGTACAATTGTTCCTAAATTCAGGAAAAGAACTGCCACTAAGCGAATAATAATGTATGAATACAATAAATCCTTTTTAAACGTATTATTTAATTAAAATACTGCTATAAAAGTTACTATTGTAAAAATAGTGAACCTCATTCCAAAAGGAGCATTTCCGTCGAAAACATCGATGTGTAATAGTTGTCGAACAGCTCGATGGACGTCAAGTTTTGATGCTAAAATAACTTGATATTGCCAAAAACTAACTCAATGTACAAATATATGTAGAACGATTAATCCAACTGTATCGATGTTACGGTGTGATAAGTCCGGTGATTTTGTATATTCCCCGATGATTGTTCACAATCCCCACCAAAATTGGTAAATGTGATAAATTGTTGAATATTTAGCCATATTTATCAAATTTCCCGGTTAATGCATACAATTTCCGACTCGTAATGGGAAATGTAATAAAGTCGACATTTAGCGAACATTCGTTGAGTTTGCAAAGCTACTTAGCTTTTTCAATGACGCATAGTATTTCTATGCGACGGGTGCTCTATGTCAAATGCATTTATCGGCGTTTGCACATTTTTTGTCCATGTTAGTGGGATTTTAACCTACATACAGCAACCACTCAGTAACCCAAACCCTATTAAACTGGATTTCGACCAATCCGGACAGCCATGTACACTGTAATTGTACACTGTATAAATGAAATGCGATTTAGCGTCATAATAAATCTTTGTATTCCATACTTTGTATTTTTGTTACGCATTTTTAAAAAAATTTCGTCAGTTTTATGTTTTATTCTCTTGAATTCAAAATGCAATTTTTACTGCATACACTAGTTTGTTTTGTACCCTGGCTCAACTTTTCAGTTATTTTGTTTTAAACCGAACTTTCATTCGTTCGAACAACCTGGATTCCCTAGTTGTACAGATTATTGAGGTATTTCTGATGTCGTGCAGGCAAGACTTTTTTTTTTTTTTTTTTTTTTTGTCGCGATGTTTGCTTTCTTGCTTTTATAGAGTTCCTAATAATAGCGGTTTGCTTCAGCATTTCAATTTAAAGTTTTAATAACTGTTATGAACTCAAAAAAAGACGAAATAAAAATTTGGCGATTTGTTAATAAAGGTGCATTATGGTAAAACAAAATTCGTTGGGGGGGGGGGGGGAAATCGGAAAAGTATCTTAGACTAAAAAGATATGACGTAATGAAAGTTTTGTCAATGTTGAAAACTAATCGATCCCGTAAATAAGGCAACTTACAATGTTTGATTTTTCGTGTATTTTGAAGAAATGTTTATCGTAATTCATGAAGCACATTTAACAATAGGTCATTGTGGCAGAAAGAGAATATTAAACGAGCCCTAAAAGAGTACATGAGTAATATTACCCAGGCGGTATATTTTACAATATAATGTACATTGTGTATTATACGTATATAAAGTGCGTTTTATGAAACATCTAATGAAAATAAAGTAAAAGAGTTACTTTTACTCATTTATTTATTTAGTTTGAAATATTACTGTACGTTTTAACAGCCATCACGACGGTTTTCTAATTCTTAAATTCTTAACCTTGTATTTTCAGAAAAGTTAATGAAATATTTCTTTTTTTGAAATTAACACCTTATTCGGAAAAATTATCCGATTTTATGACATTCTCCATTGCAAGTCGGTAATTGTAAAGGGGAAAAAAAAGAACAGAAAATTTGATCACTATTATTTAGTTTAATGGTGATTATGTCATCCGGGGTGGTAATTTGTTGTACTCCCCCTCCCCAGACCCCCATCCGCTCCGAAACAAAATTATTTTTTATGCAAGCATGAAGTTCATACAATTGTCAGAAAAATAAATTTCAATCTATGTGGGAAATTGAAAATTTACATTAAAAGACAAGTATAATTATGAACGCATTTTATAAAATTGCACCCGCAATACTGTAATCAAATTTCTTTAACATTGGATAAATTAAGCAATTTAAGAGCTATTTGGAAAAATTTATTAAAACTCTTTTGAGTTTCATCCACCCTCCCCAGAAAGGTTAAATCTGGAGTGGACCACTCCCTCTATCCCCTCCCGCAGTGACGTTTCCGATGACATTACTTTTGATATATCATCTAATTTGTTTGTTCTAAGATACTGAGTTCAAGTAAAGTAAAGCAACGCCAGATTTATAATTTTTTCATTAATATATTTTAGTAAGCTTTAATAGATATCAAACTTAGTTTTAATTGTAAAAATATTTTTTAATGTTAATTTTTTTGAGCAATCACGATTGCTTATTGCTTTCATTTGACTGTTTTGATGTGCTATCATTTTATTTTCCCGCCAGCACCCTTTGCAGCATTACCGTCGACCTGCTCCTCACGATGCTGCTACTATAGTGAAAACCGTCTCCAGGTTGCACCCATATGCTACACACACGCGCATACATACACAACTACACACACACACACATAGTACACACACAAACACATACACAGACATACACACCACATACGCAAACACATACACACACACCACCACATACACACATAACTACCCACGCATTCATGTATGCACACAGACACAAACATATATGCCTACACACACATACACATACCCCTCCCCCACGCACACAAACACTCATACATACAACTACCAACACTCATGCCTGCACACAGACACAAACACACATGTCTACACACACATACACATACCCCTACACACAAACACACATACCTCCCCCCACACACACAAACACACCTGCTACATACTCGTGATTGGGAAAAACATAATTTGAATTCAAGATGACAAAATTCAAATTATTATTATTATTTTTTTTTTTTTGAATTAAACCCTCGTTACTCACGGAATTATCCAAATTTATTACATTTCCCATCAAGAGTCGGGGATTGTATAAATAAACCGGTAAATGTGATAAATATTGAATAATTGATCACATTTACCAAGTGTAATGGTGATTGTGTACAATCACCGGTAATTATGTACACTCACCGATTATCACACTTACCGTAACTGATGATGAAGACAATTTTCTTTGTAAATGATTGCGCATTTGAAAAAGCATTTTTTCACAGTCTTCGGAAATCTCCGAGACGCTGTGCTCTTTTTCTTTCTCTATTTTGTTCATCTTAGCTGTTTTCAGACTCCTGTGCTTTCTCACTCGAGATGTACGTAAAGAGTGAACCACATACTCTATCCTATGTACTTACTTTATATTTACACTACTAAAAAGCAAAAAATAAATTATTTTCAAATAAAAAAAGATTCGACTTCAAAAAACAAAAAGGAACTGAAAAGTAAAAAATAATGGATCATACTTACATACGATTTTTTACCCAAACGTATAAATCAAATTTATTTTACAATTCCTGTACAAAAATCAACTAAACTAAACACCCAATTATAAATTAAACACTGATTTTTATTACCGTACGATGAATTATTTTAATACCTAACTAATTATATACGATCTCTCAATTTTTAATAACCTTTTGAAGTCGAGGCCTCCTAACGTAACTGAGTAGGTTTAGATTTAAAGACCAATTTCGCGTTTAGTTAAATTAGTTTTCAAAACTCTAGTGGGTTGTCAGTTACGTTAGGTAGTAGTTTATAGGAGGAACCGACTTAAAAAGGTTATTAAAAATTAAGAGATCGTATATAATTAGTTAGGTATTAAAATAATTCATCGTACGGTAATAAAAATCAGTGTTTAATTTATAATTTGGTGTTTAGTTTAGTTGATTTTTGTACAGGAATTGTAAAATAAATTTGATTTATACGTTTGGGTAAAAAATCATTCGTAAGTATGATTCATTATTTTTTACCTTTCAGTTCCTTTTTGTTTTTTGAAGTCGGTTATTTTTTTATTTGAAAATAATTTATTAAATCTACTGTTGATGTAATTATTGTATGTTTTGTTTATTTGACGAAATACTTCAAATATCAACGATTTGTTTTTCATTTTTAAAGAGTTTTTAATCATTTTAGTTTAAGAATGTGTTTATTTTACATCGGAAGGGGGGAGGAATGAGTGATTTTCGCTTATTCATAGAACTGTTTTTACCTTTATCATTTTTTTAAACGATATCCTTTAGATTGCTTTATTCTTTTTCATTTTTTCCCCCTTTTTCAAACTGATTGTGAGGGGTCTCATGTCTTTTGGTGCTTACATTTTTCCCTCACTAGTAGTTTTTAATATATCGATATTTATAAGCATTTCTGAAATGTTTTCTTCTTATTCGAATATGTGTTATTATTTATTATAGTAATTTAAGCTTTATAAACAATCGGCCAATAGCTCTTTTTACAGATCCAGAAAAGCGGGAAATTCAGATATCCGGGATAGCGATGGTCCCGAACTTCCCGGATAATTGGTTCTCTACTGTATTATTTACTCACAATAAGCTTCAAAACGTTCAACTCAAAATTTACTTGACTTGGTAGATTTTTCTTTCTGCATGCTTGCATTCTAGACCGAAGCTCGACTGATGCTCAAAAACTTGTGAGGATATTTGCTAGGGAGCAGCATCAATCTGCTATGGATGTTGGCTCTCCAGGTTTAATTCGTTTTTGAAAAAAGGTATTCGGTCCCAATAGCCGCCTCTACCATCACCAGTGAACACCCAAATTTGAATGTTTTTTATTTCTCGATTTTAATACTTCGTTACTTTTTCACTAAGTTGAAAGACGAAAAGAAACGCCTGTGTTATATGAACTTGGCGTGAGCAGCTTTTCAAAACTGTTGATTGTGTACTCTGCTTAATAGTCTGAGCTGTGCGTACAACGAACAATGAGCTGTTGATCAACAATGCGAAAATCCCTTCAATCACGCAACTCGATGATCAATCTTGTAGCTTTGTGAAGGACAATGTTTTATGCTTCGGACACCGCCTAAATTGAATACTCGTTTATTCCTTCAAAACCGTAAAGAGCATCCCTTGACCCTGAATACCGCAACATAACTGCGAGTCACACGACATTCAAAGAATGAGGTTGTTTCCTTCAGTCAAAAAATTTGATGGAATGAGCAAAAAGAATAACATGGAGCGAGGAAAATATTTTATTTTCAACACGTTTAAATTTTAATGAATTATTTAAAATGTCGAATTTTTCAAACAAGACGGTGATCTTTCTTTTATGACGTCACAAGTGATGAACTCTGCCACGCACTCCACTGGCGAGCTGAATGTTTACGCTTGCTGTCTACCGCGTTTCCAGGTTATGATAATTCAGAAGCGAATTAAATGTTGCTCTCAACGCTTGCTATCAAAAATATCGTTGCCAGTACACATGAGTAGGGAACGAATTAAATATTGTGCTCTACGCTAATGGCATCAGTGAATTGCATTTCATCATTTATGATGTCATGTGCAGAAAATTAAAAAAGAAACTGAATCTGCACATCGATTAAAATTTCTTTTTTAAAGAAAACTTTGTCAAATTATTTAAAAAATGGTCAAATCCTATGTTTTTAAACATGTTCTTTCAGAAAAAAATTCTTTAAAAATTTCGGATACGACTCCATTCAGTTATTTTTCTTCCTTACTGGCTCACAAATGAAACTAGTATTTTAAATGAGTTCTGCAAACAGAATCTAAGTAACCAAGGGAGATATTTCGATAATGGGGTGTTTCCTTCAGTCAAAAGTAGTACTTTTAGTCACTGAAATTGATAGAATAAGCAAAAAAATAAATAAATAACATGGACCCAGAAAATTCTTTCATTTTCCCAACAGTTACTCTTTAATTAATTTTTTAAAATGTCCAATTTTTATGACGTCACAAATGATGCTTTTTGGTGCATCTTTGTACCGCGTTTCCACGTTATGATAATCAAGAAGCGTATTAAAATTGCGCTCTACGCTTGATATTAACCATATCGTTGCCAATACACGTTTAAAGATGCGAATTAAATATTTTGCACTGTGAATGGCAACACAGAATGACATTTTATCATTTGTGATGTCATCGGCAAGAAATGTAAACAATGAAAGATCACCGATTTAAGCTTTTTTTTTTTAATATTAAACTTAAACAAATTATTTAAAAAATGATTAGATCCTATGTTTTTAAGCATGTTGTTTCAGAAAAAAAAACTTTTAGGTATAACTTTGATATACACCCCCAAAAATTATGCGCCAAATCTGGCATTCCCTACGGACTTTTTAGGGTTGCTGTTCCTTATTTTGGTGTTGCCAATTTAGGTTTTTTCAGCTTTTAGGTTTTTACTGTTGCCAAATTTAGTATTTTCATGTATTTTGTACCATTTTTTGAGTTTTTTTAAAAGTTTTGTGGCAACAATTTTTGTGGCAACAAAGTTTTGTGGCAACAAAGTTTTGTGTCAACAAAAACAAAAAAAGTCGCCAAATTTCCGATTTGGGGGGGTATATCAAAGTAGTTCCAACTTTTAAAATATTGGAAACGATCCCATTGGGAAATTATCGACACATTTTAAGTCAAACTTTATTTTGGTAACCCTGTTGCTTTATGATAATCCTATGCAAATAGTCTACTTTTGAAAACGTATAAAAGGAAAAGCATTTCACGATCAGGCCTTGTGCCAAAAATTTGACGAAATTTGACAATACATTAAAATCACCAATTTTCCAATTATCGAAATCTTCCCTTTCCAAGAATCTCAGTAAAGAAATCTTCCCTGATTCGGTAAAATTTTTAATTTCAGAAGTGAAATGGGGATTTTTGAAATAAACACTGTGGGGTGATTTTCATTATTTTTTTGGCAATAGTACTAAGAGTGTCGGAGGCGTTATCATAACTTGGAACACTTGGAGCGTTTTCAAAATGGTTTTGGCAAACTAGTCAAAATAAAGTGCTTATCTGCTTGTCAAATGTTGCCAAAATGAATTTTGCTGAAATTTTAAATTTGATGATTAACTTTAAGCAAATCAAAAAGTTAAACCAACACCACACTAGATTTAACTGTGTATAATACAGTAAAATCCAGTTACAGCGAAAATGAAGGGATCATTTTTTTCGTTGTAACAAGAATTTCGTTGCAACGGAATTCAAACAACATTGAAATGAAAACAAAATTTACCAAATGATTGAGTAAAGTCGTTAAAATATCAAATGATTTGCCTAAGTAGAACAACACATTGACACGAAAAGTTCTATTGAAATGTAAAATAAGAGAACGAGGAGAAAAAATGGCAAAAATATTGCGCCAATTCGCCATTGTTCCAACGTCCTAAAAACTGCCCCATAACATGGGCAAAATATTTTGTTTGAAAATAAAATTTTGGTTGCCAATAAAAATGTGGTTGCCTATAGCTATAAACTTTCTAACTGGTTACCAAAATTATACCAAACTTACAAACCGTGCCAAAAACTTAATATTCGAAAGTATGCCAAAATACACTCATCGTAAGAACCGCATTTTTATTTAATTGATCTTTTTGTTTAGATTTATCAATTTTTATTTACATTTATCGATTACAGTCAGATAGTTTTAAAGTATTTAAAGCTTTGGGAACAAATCTGAAACGTACAGTTTATAATACTTCAGTAGCTAAAGTCTGAGCTAGCTTGGTGCTTGGTCATTCAAAAATCTGTTTTCCCCGCCAAAAAAGTTTTGTACATAAAGACGTCAAACTGGTCACATATCGCACTCATCGCCAGGAGTGTGCTTATGCTTTCTTGATCGCCTTCTCCTGGTAGAGCGACGACGTCCAGACGTTTTGCGACGGCCAGAAGAACGTCGTCTTCTGGATGCAGATCTTTTCCTGCCTCCCGACCTTCTGGATCTTGTTCTTCGTCTGCCTCCAGACTTTCTGCTTCCACGTCTGCGTCTGACTCGTTCAGCAATCTTGTATTTGCCATTTGTCATGGACAAAGCACCAGACTCGACAGCATCCTTGAGGAACATCGAGATATCCTTTGCCTGTTCCTTGACGTTCAGTTGATGTTTAGACGCTAAAACGCTGTTGATTTCTTGCACTGATGATCCATCCTGTCCATGAAGCTCTATAGCTTTCAGTGTATAATTTCCAACTTTTTTCATTCTGAGCTCATTTCTTCCAGAATTTGAGTCTTTATCTATTGGTACATCATTGGCCGATGCTTGGGCTGAGAATTTTGAGTAAGAATTTATTCCATCCATAATTTTAAAAAAATGGAAGATTACTGAGAAAGAATTTTACGGAACTATTGCGGGAATGATTTCAGTTTAAATGTAATAAATCTCCAAGTTTAAAAGAACATGCCGGGTTAAGGATTGATTTCACGCGTTTGGTCTCATGCGTGGCAACTAATATTAAACAAGGCGGAACTCGAGCAAGTTCAATCTTGTCCAAATTAGTAATAGCAAATGTTTTTTCATCCTCAATAAATTTTAAAAATCCAAACGATATACTAGTAACTACTTAAAATATTTTAGTGATAGTAATGTCACTAGGCCCAAAGGGCGCCCATATGCAAAATTGTAAAGGGGTCTCAGATATTTTCCCTATTGGTTAGGAGGGAATTTTCTCCATGGAAACCGATTTTAGGACAGATTAGAGTCATTAAAATATTTCATTTTAATAACTTATTCATTAATGGCTGGAGAAGAAATGTTTTTACATTTTTGCAAAGAAAAAAGTGCCAAAGCAAGGAAGTTCAAATTTCAAAGCGGGGGGTTCAAGCCCCTCCTTGCCCCCTATATGGGCGCCCTTGCTACGCCCCCTTAACATTACGGGGAAGTTGTACTGCGGGGCTACCTACACCACACCACACCACACTAGAACGTGTTGTGTTTAGTATCAAGGAATTTGAAAGGAATTTTCATTTTTGATGAAACAGTTAATGTAACAGCCTAATCTGTTTTATTAAAAAAAAAAATAGTAGGGAGCGTAAAGATATTTTTAACAACTCTACAATAGGGTCACTAATTTTTTTTTTTAAATTTCGATGGTGGAAAGGGCGAAAAAGTGCCATTGATAAAGTAAAGTTCACACAAAAAATTTGAATTTTTTCGGACAATTTCTTGGTTTTATTAACTATTGTCTTTTTACTATGAACCTCACCCC
The DNA here is from genome assembly GCF_026930045.1 of Uloborus diversus. Taxonomy (NCBI): domain Eukaryota; kingdom Metazoa; phylum Arthropoda; class Arachnida; order Araneae; family Uloboridae; genus Uloborus; species Uloborus diversus. The sequence continues at coordinate 20,133 of NW_026558852.1, read as the reverse complement.
CCTTATCTAAGAATTTATTAGAAAATCAACAATAGAAACGGTGCGACCTGTCGTGCCCCCTCCCCAAGAGCGATGGCGCACCACTCAAATACTGGAACACCTCCAAAGAGGTGGCGCGTCCAGAAAGAGAAAATATCCCCAAAACATCCCCTTAAAAATTTAATGGTACTTGTGCCATGACCCTTCCCTTCTAGGGCACACCTGATTATGCTTCCATTTCGTCTCTCAAAATACATTTTTTTTACATATTGTTTACAGTCACGTTAGTATGACGCAGCCTGGTCTCCTTCTTTTAAAATGTCTGCTTGTATTTATTTATTTTCTTCAATTAGTGTCTTCCAGTAGCGATATGACCCAGTGTCACCCCCCACACTGTGACCCTGAATGCTGCTATCGGGTAATAACTTCCTGAAGGATGTGGGTGGCGAAGTTCACGCTAAGAAGTAGTCTCCTCTCTGCCTTGTTAGAAGCAATGGATCCGCCCATAGACGCTCAGAAGCAAGAGCTAAGCGATTACGATAATAGATTCTCATTTCCCAGCTTCCCACATGGAACCGACGGAAGTGCAAAATATGCATTTATTAACTACAGTAAGCTGAAGGTCATAGGAAAGCAAGGACACTGTCGGTATAAAACTGAATTAGCATTGGGTAAATGTTTAACTAACATGCGAGATTTTAGTTGTAATATTTCGCTGATGAATCGAAACCAGGTTAACGATAGGATTTTATCTTGCGATGCCGTCGAGGATTCTAGAAATTGGTGCTCTCTAGAAGGGTCATGGTATGGTATACTACCCAAATTCAAAATAATAGAATATCAGAACTGTTCGAACAAAACTTGTCCCTGAGTCGGGAAAAATGAACGCATGCAAATTATAAAAAGACTAAAACTCGTTATTCATGAATGGGTAAATCAATTTAAACAACTTTTCAGATATTATTTTATTAATTTATGGATCATTAACACATTGGAAAAATAGATAGATTTTTTATATGGGTCAAAAAAATAGAATAATCTATTCATTCAATGTGAATTTTAAAAAGTAGCGAAAATATTTGCATACCTGTTACCCTATAGTTTGTCACAAGTATGGAGCTTGGCGCTCGGATAATTTTACACTCTTTTAAAAGCCAATTACTGTTCAAAATGGGTCGTTAAGTTGATAAATAGGAAAAAAACGAAGTTACATATTGTATCATTTCTTAAAGTTGGAAAAAAACTATCCAACTCAATTCAAATGAACCTTTTATAATCTATGGTATGTAAGATTTTAAAGGAATATAGAAGGACTGACCAACTAAAACGTAACCGAAGTAAACTAAGTAGAAAAATTGTAACACCTGTAAGAGATGAACCCAAATTAAAGTAATTTGTCCAAAATAATTGTTGAAAAAATGCTTCTTATGTTCATAAGTGTTGGACAGAATGTATTGTTATCTTATCCACGCCAACTACACTTGCACGGTTTCATAAACTGCGATTTTAATTGAGGATCTACGAAGTAAGACCAAAGATAAACATGAAGTAGAAACGTGCACGACTCTCCTGGAGCAAAGAGAAGCTCAAACAGGGGCAACGAGGTTGGAAAAGGATTATGTTCAGTGATGAATCTTTTTTTGAAATATTTGTAACCAAAAAAAGTTGTTCAGGTTTGACGTTTAAAAAGAAAAGCGTATGAGAAATCTTGTGTAAGACGTTCTCTCCACTTTGACACATCCTTCTTGGTTTGTGAGTGCATGATGACTGCTGGAATTGAGAAGTTATGTATATCGCGTAAAATGAAACAATGCGTGACTTCCGCTGTTTATCAATAATACTGCATGATTCTTCATCTGAGGCACAGCAGTTACACATTTAGTGACACTTTTATCTTTCAGCAAGATTCTACTCCGTGTCACATCTCTATATCAACTCGGAGGTTTTAAACACAAAGAGGATTTTGGTATTAAACTGATCAAGCAACTCAACCAATATCAATACGATGGAGAATTTGTGGTACCGTCAATTCTAAAAAAAAAAAACTTTCAAGACCTGGTGCCCGCGAACAAAATTGAGCTCGTTGCCGCATTGAAGAGCAGTGTCAGAGAAACGATTAATGGAAAGAGGTGGTAGAATCCGTGTGAGAAAGGATTAAAGCATTGAATCAAGCAAAAAAATGACGCATTCTAGTACAGTAAAACCTGTAAAGTTGACCACCTTTGTAAGTTGACCACCTGTCTATGTTGACCGCTTTTGTCAGGAACGGAATTAGTCCTATCTTATATAATGAAGGAAAACCTCTGTAACTTGACCACCTCTCTATCTTGACCACCTGTCTATCTTGACCACTAATGAACACCAAATTTGGTTTGAAGTACTGTAAAAACCCTTTGTAAGTTGACCACTTGGTTTATTTTTTAAAATTTTACTTAGCAAATTTTTTTATTTTATTATTATTTTTTATAGCTTTCCAAGAATATTTTTGATACCAGAACAGCATTTTACTAACTAAATGAAACAGCAGCATAACTAAACCTCCTTTTGAGTTTAACCACATGGGAAAACTACTAAGAACCCTTTTATTTCTCAAACTTGTTTTTCTTTTGTTGATCTATTTGAGATTGCCCTTTGTACTCTCTGTTCAATGAAATCATGTGTCAATACAAAAGTACAAAGTATTTTTTTCCAGTTGCAATACTTTGTGGCAACAATGCAATTGTGCTAAAGAGTAAAGTTACTTGCATTGCAGTATTTCTGGTGCAAGTGATTAAGAGATAGCACACACACACACACATTTTCATTTTCAACTGCTTTTTTGAACTATGAGAGTCTAGCTTGTTGCTCTTTGTGTTATAATTTTACATAAAATGGCTTCATAAAGAAAGTTAGTTGAACTTGAGATCAATAAAAAGTATAAAATATTAAAATTAATTGAAAAGGGAGAAAGCCAGAGAAAATTAGCTGACACATATGGAATTTCTAAAACTAGTGTCTAATAAATGCGCCAACTTCTATAAGGAGTTATTTTGTTGAAAAGTAGATTATCACGGAGTATAAATGTATATGAGAAAAATTTGTAATTTTTGAGAAGCTATGAATTTTTAGGAACTATTAATATCAAATGAGTAACTTTTCATAAATAATAAGATTTTTTTTTTTTTTTTGATCAATTTACTGAAATTTTAAATTTGCATGACACATCATACGTCATTCTGGGAAAATAATCTCTAAAAATATTTGAATAACATTTTAAATAATTTTTTCAAAGTAATGCTAAACAATGAAAGTGAGTTGAACAGAAAGAGTAAGTGTCAATCAATCAAAATGAATACATGGAGCAAGAAATGACAAAAAAAAAAAATCATTACCCCTTTATAAGTTGACCACCTGTCTAAGTTGACCACCAAAGTACTGCACCGCAAGTGGTCAACTTACACAGGTTTCACTGTATTGATATTGTTTATTTTGAAAGTGTTTTTCCCCCTTTAATTTGAATATTCTAATTTTTTGACTCAATGTAAATCTTCATAACTATAAACTTTTGGATTATTCTTTCTAAGATTATTTTTAATTGAGTATATTTGAAATGAAATGCACACTTTAAGGTCTAAGAAAGGTGGCACGGTCATTTAAATGCCTAATTTGCACTTATATTTGGTTAGAATAAACGTTTTTCCAAAATGTAGGAAGTATTCTATTATTTTGAATTTGGGTTGTATACTATGACATTGAAATAAAACGGGATTGTTTTGACGAGTCTTTCACCTACTACTTAGTTGAATCAACTGTTCGAAAAAGTTGCCTGTCAATTAATTGAATGGCGCTTTTTTGTTGTCTTCACGCGAGGCAACTTAGTTGGATCAACTTTTTCTTCCAATAAGCCGAATTTATTCAAGCAGCTGCTTCAGAACGCTGTTAAAACTGAACCAAGTTCACACACCTAGCTTACTTGTGTTTAGAGCGAATTTTTGGCAGCGTCCCAATGAGTTGAATTAGGCCTCCTTCACACAAGGAAAACTCTCAAACCGGCATCCGGCACACCAGGCACATGTGCCGCTACCATTCACATCCTGATGTGTGTAATTAACTTTTCAGTAGATTCAACTCATCGGGACTAACTGAGTCAACTCGGTTCAGTTTTAGCGGCGTTGTGGAGCAGCTGTTCGAAGCCTAATGGAAGAAATGTTGATTCAACTAAGTTATTACGTGTGAAGACAACGAAAAACGCCAGTCAACTAGTTGATAGGCAACACCTTCGAAAAAAGGGATTCAACTAACCGCCTCGTGTGTTGGGGGCCTCTTCTTCCAATCAGCCGAATTTATTCCAAGCAGCTACTCCACAACGCTCTCAAAACTGAACCGAGTTGACTCAACTAGTTTTCTCGCCTGCAGAGCGAACGCTTTTAAATGTTTCGGTGAATGGAGCAACAAAAAAGTTGATTAAACTCATAGGAATGATGGTAGCATCGTATGTGCCTGGTGTGCCTGCTGAGTTAAGTGGTGGGAAGGATGTCGGGCGATTCCTTTGCTTTTCAACTTCTTTACACATCCTGATAACCGCCCGTTCGACTGTCACTTCGGCCTCTTACACACTAGGCAACTCACCTAACACACGAAGCTGACTAGGAAAAAAATTGAAAAAATTTCAACTAATAAATTTGTTTTAACTCGCCACTGATGGCGACCAAAAATATTTCCCAATCTTGATCCATTACCAGAAAATAGTCGAGTAAAAACTCAAACTTCGTAACAGGTTTTGCTTCTGCACGTTCTCTTTCGTAAGTTATCTTTTTGTAATGATAATGTTTTACATGAATTTCTTTTTCCATCTTTGGTTAACAAACGAAATAGATTAGAAGTTTCTGTTATTCTTTTTTTCTTTTCTTTTCTTTCTTTTTTTTTTTCGGCTTAAGGCTGACTCATGACAAGCAACACTGCTTGAAGAAAAGAGATTCTTCATGGATCATTAAAAGAAAATCATCATTTGGCGCAGGAGAATTAAGGGTTCCAAATGCTATGATTCAGCAGCAAATTGTTGTTATTACCCAAATTGGTCAGAATCTCAATTTGTCGGGGAGTATGCGGGATAGTTCATCATCGCCAAACATTTTCTGAAATAAATTAGCTTTTTAGATTAGTTAATGTTTCCTCTTTTGCTTTATTTTCTGAAAATGATTTCTCAGATCATATTTCATAGCGTAGCAGAAAGGATCAAATCTTAAGAATTTAGCTCAGTCTTATTAAAATGAGAAATTGTTAGACTTATCCTTGTCGAATTCTACTCTGGTAAGCTAAAATAATACCACAAGCAGATATATAGCTAAGGTTTTCGTCAAGGTGTAAAAGTACTCCTTGACATATTTTAGAGGAGTGAAATTCATTTGAGAGAAATGAAACAGCAGAGATCATAAAAATTATCACTTCCGTAATAAAAAATCTTCCAAAAGTGAAATAGAAGATGGGAGGGGAAAAAGATATTTGATACTTAACCTTTCGAATGTTTGCATTTTGCACTTTAAAAGGTAACAAGAAATGCTGAAATATAATATTTTGCAAATTCTAATTGCGCACCCCCCCCCCCCCCCACACACATTTTCTTCAGCTAATTTTTGTAATAAGAGGGTTGCCCCCCTAAGAGCAAAACCTGCTCCCTTAAATATCGCTAAGACCCGCCCCTACCCAAGATACCCTTTAAAAAGAGAAAAATACCCCTCAAAACACCCCTCCCCTAAAAATTTCAATCGCGCAGTCTGCTAGGTGGGCACATCTGGGAATAAAACTAACAAAGCGTAAATGTATGCAAAATGAATTTTTGTGGCAAATTTTTAATTTTCAAAAAGTCAAATACGTTTGCAGATGTGTAAAATTGAGTTCTCAACGATTCAGGTTCTGCGCCCCTTTTGAACATTAATGTGAGGTCACTCCCCCGCCCCCCTGCACACACACTACCATACGAGGCAGTGAGAAGCAAAGAGATACAAGTGGACATTTTCCAGTTTTTAGTAAAACGCGTTCCAAGCTCCGGTCCTAGGTAGGCTTCTATTCAATTTTTTTTTTCTAAGTTATGACGTGCAGCAGCACCTACCAGGGCTACTGGTACTATTTCTTTCCCTAAAACAGAGAAGAGATACTCCTACCATTTGTGGTGGTTATCCCCAAATTTTTAATTTTGACACTCACATCCCTTTGCTTCTTACTCAAGGCGCCCATACAGGGGGGCAAGGGGGCTCGAGTCCCCCCCCCCTTAGAAATTAAAACTTCCTTGCTTTAAGTACTTTTTTCTTTGCAAAAATGTAAAAACATTTGTTCTCCAGCCATTAATGAATAAGTAATTAAAAATGTCAAATTTTAATGACTCTAATCTGTCCTGAAATCTGTTTCCATGGGGAAAATATCCTGCTGAACCATGGTTAAAGTATCTGAGCACCCCCCCCCCCTTACAATTTTGCATATGGGCGCCCATGTTCTCACTGCCTCATGTGAAGTCAATACAAGTGGTGCAGTGGGAAAATGGGAATCCGAAACTGACGCTGACAGCTGAAGCTAATTATTAAATAAAAATATAGGTAAATTACACAAAATTTATTATTTCTACCAGGGTTGCCAACTTTGTAGAAAGTATTAGAGGAGCACTTGCGGTTATTTTGAAGAGCACTTTGAAATTTTGCGGAGCAGCTCGATATTTTGTATAAAAATCAATAAAAGAATTAAACCTCGTATCTAAAAACCTTTGTGAGCTTTGAAAACCATTTTAAGCACTAGCATAAAAATAATTTTTTTCAATAAAACAGCTTTAAACGCTATGTCATGCCTTGAGTATATAAGCATCGTTAATTTCCCATATTTACATGCCCTTCATAAAAAACTAGTATAATATAAAAAAAATTTAATTTTATTAAAATCTTCGATTAAAGTAGTCAGAATTAGATCAAATGAAAAATGCGGAGCTAAATAACTTCTTTGCGGAGCAGCAGAGTTTCGCTATTTTTGCGGAGCAGCATCGTGAGGCCGGTCGACGCGCCTCACGATGCTGCTCCTCTTGCAAAAACCGTCTCCAGGTTACGTCCATATCCTACGCACACACGCATACACACACAAGCCTACACACACATACACACACTCATGCCTGCGCACAGTCACAAACACACACTCCTATACACACACACACACACACTCATGCCTCCACACTGGCAGAGGGAGCTGGCGGGAAAATAAAATGATAGGAATTCAAAACAGTCAAGTAAGAACAATAAGCAATCGTGATTGCTCAAAAAAAAAAAAAAAGAAAGAAGGAAGGAAAAGAAAGGAAAAGGTCGATAATGGTGGCAATGGTTCCATGACACCACGAACTTCAGTAAATTATAGTTAGTTTTACTTATTTGTTTTAACATTAACGCCTCCCTTGAAATTCTACCAGGAAGCGGGAGCGCCCCCTAGGTTGAGAACCACTGTATTAAAATATATCTGACCACAGTATTAGTCAGTTCACTGGAGAACTGCTGCTTGAAAAGCGTCGAATACATTCTTAACAATTGGGTTGTTTCCCTCAGTCAAAAGTACTACTTTTAGTCCCTGAAATTGATAGAATCAGCAAAAAAAAAAAAAAAAAACATGGAGCGAGGAGAAATTTTTATCTTCAAAACGTTTAATTTAAAGTAATTTTTTTTAAATGTTCGATTTTTCAAATAAGACGTGGTTTTTATGACGTCACAAGTGATGAACTTTGGCGTGCTACTCCAGTGGCGCCCTGAATTCTTACACTTTCTTTCTACCACGTTTCCAGATTATGGTAATGCAGAAGCGAATTAAATATTGCGCACTACGCTTGCTATCAACCATATCGTTGCCACTACATATGAGCAAAGAAGCGAACTAAATATTTCGCTCTGCTCTAATGGCATCAGGGAGAGTGGCATTTCATCACTTGTGATGTCATGTGCAGAAGCGTAAAAAATGAAATTGAATCTGCGCATCGATTAAAATAATTGCTTAAAAATATTAAACTTTGTCTAATTATTTTAAAAATGGTCAAATCCGATGTTTTTGAGCATGCTCTTTCAGAAAAAAAAATAAATAAACTTTAAAATTTTGGAAACGATCCCACACTATTGACGCGCTTGACTTATATTTGTTTATTTGTGATTTAATTTCGATTTATATATTTTAGTGTAATTCATTCGTAATTATTTATTTTCCTTTTATTTTATTTTCTTTTAATTTCTTTTTTATTTAGCCTTTTCTCTTATTATGAGTTGAAGTTTGTCCACATGATCTTTGAAGTAGAGTCTAAACATAAATCGAGTGAAAAATCTGTTGACATTGCGAACGAGTTTCGAATTCCACCTTCGAAGCACAGCAAGCTGATTTGAATCCCACATCCGTGAGCAGCAAGTTTTGAGTGTAAAAAAAAAAAGAAAAGAAAAAACCGAAGGGGATAGAAAAATAATATCCCTTGGCCCTCCGCCAACTTCTATATTCCGCGGCCGCCGAACGACCTTGCAAACCTGAAGTAGACCTTAAATTTTTTTTCAGCAGTAGTCAAGTACCGCGGGAGGAAAGTGGTTTGGATGAAAGAGAAAAATAAACAAAATTCAAAATCAAACTGCAGGTACAGAATAAACCGAAAGAATTTCCAAGGTCAGAGCGAGTCTCAGCTTATCCAAAATACGCCCAACCATTGTGTGTGGTTGTAAAAACAGCGCATTCTTTCTGTTTTTCGTTTTTGCTCTTGTTCGCTTTATTTCTTTGCTTGATTACCTTATTAGTGCAGACTGGGTTGATTCTTCCATCTGCATTGAACAGTTGATGTAATACAAAATGGCGTGCTTAAGTATGTATAGGGTAATAATTGAAAGGCTACGGGGAAGAACGGTCTAAGTCCATTTTTCTAAAAACTCTGGTTAACCTATGGGAACACGTAGATTATTACAGACAGTATTCAAGAGAAATATTATTCAGGCAAGAATCATCATAGTGAGGGTGGTTTAACAGGGAAGAATGAAGCTAACTTGGAAACGATTCGAGATTTCAAGCTCATAAACTTAATGAGGGAAATTTGAGCATGGTGGACTATGATCATTCTTCCCCGTGGCCTTTCAATTTTTTAAAAGGACGGTATCACCTTTTTAAAGAAAGTAATCACTACAAGGGCAAAGGTGATATAAAGTGACTGCCGTCTATTTGGATGATTGACTAGCACAGGGATTTCCAAACTTTTCTGCTTCACGGCACCCCTATGAAGAAATTGAACTTTTTCACTGTACCCTAGTCCTTTATTTTCATATAGAGCCGATTCCGGTAAATAGGACCACATCTGCTGGACGGGACCATTTTGGTCCTAATAACCGGGTGGTCCGATTGAGCGAACTGGACCTGTGTAGCTTGATTGAACATGCTATGCACAAAACATTTAAACACCATTATGTTCATTGCGAGCTCCACATTTATGGTGCGCATACAAAAAAGAAAAATTGCAGTTGACGAAATTGTTCCATTAAAAAATTAATTCAAGTAATGCGAATAATCTTTCTTCACTCGTTCAACAACGTGTTCCGACCGATAGTTTTATTTATTTCTTCCAGTCAGATCGATTCAATTCAATTACCATTTTAATAACAAATTCTGAGAGAAAAAAAAGTGCTAAAAAGTACTAATCCACCATTAAAATTCCAATGAAATGCATATTACATATTCTAAAATTAAAAAAAATTTTGAGAAAATTTACGTATTAATGAAGTTGAGAATTATATTCTCTGCTGGAACCAATGCCATATGCAATAGGAATTTCCTGTAAATATTGCTGGATTTAATTGAAAGTTACAAGGATTTATTATTATTCCCCCCCCCCCCCCCTTAACTGTTAAATTCGTTGACCAACTTGAAACTCGCTTCAAGCGGGCGATTTTTATTTTTTTATTGCAATTTGTTTTCCTGTCTCTTGGTCCGATTAAACTGATTTTTGGTCCCAATAATCGAATAATATTAGGCTTGTGTAATGGGTACTTGCTTTGGTTAATTAATTAAGACAGCAAAAAACTAACCTGTGAATTTGTTTACAGGTTTTACATCATAATATGACTTTGAACATGTTGTGATATTTGAGGAGACTAAACCACTTACAACTACTATTGTATAAAACCTTGATTTCCTCCAATGCTGTTTGTTTTTTTTTTTTTGTTTTTTTTAAAGTTGAGTTATTTTTCTAGCTGGGGGTGGGGAGTGTGATATCAGAATTAAACTTGTTTGAACAACTAACGACGGGTCTATTTCAGGCTGAATAGCTGATCATAAACAATAACTCTGCCTGCAAATTTTCAAGTGGCAACATGCAGATAACAAGTTTTAAACTCTTCCAAAAGTTTGAACTGTTCAGACTAAATGAGGCAGGAATCTGCACTAGGATGTAATGCAAGCAAGAGAGTAAGTACATGATTTAGAAGAGAAAAACAAATAAAAAAAGAAAGTTATAAGAAATTCAAGAGATAAGTATTATATGTGCCAATAACAAGTTTCAAGCGCTTCAAAATTATGCAGAGCAAATTAGCAGGAATCTGAACAAGAATCAAAGCAATAATATTTTTATGCTTGAAGCTTTCAAAATTTCTCTAGGTCCGGACATAAAAGTGAGATTGATCCAGAAAAGTTTAAGGAACTCTACGATAGCATTTTTGCAAAACTGATACTTTTTGACAATGGGTGTTGTCGTTCCAAAGTGCACATAAAAATGTGTGTGCACTTTGGAACTTTGTATGTTCTTTGACAATTTATTATAAAAAAAATAAGATTTCATTCCTACACTTGAAAAAAAAAGGGGATTTTTTTTTAGACACACAGCAGTGTGTGTGTCAGTCAAGTTCAGAAATCGGAAAATAAACGAGAGATAATATTTCACAGGACTAAGTTAGCAAAGATCAATTGGAAGGAATGACTTTTTCTTTCGTAAATCGAAGATATTGACAGAATGTAAACAACTAAAAACAACGGTATGGTCAAAGGAAACTCATTCAAATAGGAAAAGAAAGAAAAGAAACCAATTGACTGACCCAAAATACGGAATACGTTCGTACATGTAAAGAAATAACATAATTCGTCATATTAAAGCCATGTATACATCTTACTCCAACTCAGTTCTAGCAATCATAGAAGACAAACAAAAAACAAAGGCAAAGCGAGAGACTGGGTCAAGCATATCGTACAACTGTATTCTCTGCACTCAACCCCGTTTGCCGGTAGGTTAGTGGCAGCTGTCAACAGACGATCCGTCATTCGCGCAGTCACGACTTCACAGGTGGCCTCGGGTCGTTGTTGAGCAAAATCGTGCACATCCACTGACTGAAGTATGCAAATAAACCATGCGAACACTAATCATGGTCAAGGGCAGAACTGTTAAACAAAAACATTGGCATTTGGAAGCAAAAATCTGCGCCTCCATCAGAAACTATCTATAGTGGGTGCGTGGTGGTTTGGTTTTCAGACAAAATGCTTCTTTTTGTTAGTTTAATTATTATTTAATTAGTTTAATTATTTTTTTATTAGTTTAAGGTGTACAAAATCCAATGGTAAATTTGTATTTTGTACACCTTATAATATTACGAGCTATATTAAAAATAATAGAATAATTTTCACTTTGTGGAAAAAAGATTATTATAACTAAATATAAGTGCAAATTAGGCATTTAAATGAACGTGCCATCTTTCTTAGACCTTAAAAAGAACATTGCATTTCAAATATAATTAATTAAAATTAATTTTAGACAGAATAACCCAAAAGTTTCAAGTGATGCAAGTTTACATTGAGTCAAAAAATTAGAATATTCAAATTAAAAGGAGAAAAACATTTTCAAAAATAACATTATTAATACTTGAATACGCCATTTTTTGCTAGAATTGCAACTTTGTTCCTTTTAGACATGGATTTCAACAGCTGTTTACATTCAAAACTCTAATGATATTTTTTCCGTACCCTCTTCAATAAGGCAAAGAGTTCAGTTTTGTTGGCAGACACTAGGTTTTGAAGCGCTTTCTTTAGATTTGACAGTACCACTTTCTTGATCGTATGGAGATCAGTAGGGTTACTTCACTAGTACAATACCGAAATTCCCCTTTCTGTTTAAAATCTACGAGTTGATTTCGAAGTGTGACACGAAGTAGAATCTCGCTGAAACATAAAATGTGTCACTGAATGTGTCACTGCTGTGCCTCAGATGAAGTATCATGCAGTATTGATAAACAGCGGAAGTCACACATTGTTTTATTTTAAAATACATACATTTATCCAATTCCAGCAGCCCTCATGCACCCACATACCACACCTTTGAAGAATCAGAATTTTCTCACGACACCCTTGTCAATTCTCTACGACGGGGAGGAAAAGGGATGACGGCGCAGATTGAGTCATTTAAATTTTACGGGGCGTTAGGGGGAAATTTCAAGGGAGTTTGTTCCGTAACTTTTGAGGGGGTGCACCATCGTTCTGGGGGTATAACAGATGAGCACCCCTGTTTTCTGAAAACTTATGCGTACAAAAACAGAGAATCCTCTTGTTCATATATTTGTATAATTTTGCGGAAAAAATCCAAGTATGTATTAACAAGGTTCCACTCTTTATTTTCAAATTTAAATAAGGCCTTTTTAAAACTTCTTATACCCCAGTCAACCCTCGTTTATCGCGGTTAATTCGTTCCAGACTTAACCGCGATAACTGAATTTCCACGAAGTAGGATTCTGTCTTTATAAACCGTATATTTTCCTAATTGGAGCGCATAAACCTTACTTAAGACAATTTAGTTTTTAACATAGGTAGAGTCCCCTAGACATGAAACGTAGCCACCATTACATTTGCATTATTTAAAAAATTGCACAAAATATGAGAAAATGAGATATGTTAGACGTAATAAGTATCACATTGTTAATTATTGGGAAATAAACTTCACACACACATGCAGTTCGTACACACTACTACTAATCTATGAAAATAGCTCAACTTGTTCGATGATGAATTAATTGCCAGTTAGTGACCGTATGTGTCCCCGTTCTTCCTCTACAATTATCCTCATTTAAGATATTACGTATACAACTTAAGAATCTAGTACATTCTTGAACACCATTTACAATTACAGATGTAATAATACAGTGATTTATACTTTTCAGTTAGTGCTGAACGATTAAAATGAGATAGCGATTCCCAACTTTTTCTTCGACGATTTTATACCTCCACTCCCTCAACTAGTACAGCTACAGTCCTCATAAGAGCTTACCTTACTTAAAAGACATACTTTGTTATTCTTATGTAGGAAACAGTTTACACGAGAGCATAAAAAAAGTTAATTACTACATTTGGGGGAAAAAAAAAACCGCGATGTAGTGAAACCGCGAAAGTCGAAGCGCGAAGTAGCGAGGGACGACTGTACAGAGAAACGACGTCACTAGCTTTTGTTTATCTTTTATAGCAGTGAAAAGTCTGAAGCAGGGTGAGGTTTTGATGAATTACAAATTATTTTATTTCATCAATAACATTGCGCTGAAGTATTCGAAAATATTGGTTGTTCTTCCGATATAGAATCCCATAAACAGAATTCGCTTTCTTCTTGCTATATGTATGGAGATCCGAAAAATTGATTCTGTTGACAAGAACAGGTATTTCAGTTTCGTGAAAAATACACGTAATAATAAACGTGTTCCATTATCCTGTCTTCCTTCAACACCTGCTGCTGCTTATCAACATTTATATCGTGTGTACTACCAAATCCAAGTATGGCTAGGCAACGAGCTGGACGTTGAAAACTGGGGATGGTATTTTAAGATAACGTTTTGGAGTCAATTCAGAATCAGACTACTCGCACCCGCTCCAGAAACACTCCCCCATACTATTTTTTGTAATTGAAGAAATGTCGGATTGTTTGCTTACAAATTGCAGCAATTGCCTAGGCCAGTTGTGTTCCAATGTCGAATCTTGTGCAATATATGCTGCTGAAGATGATATTGTCGAAGAAGATATATGTGATCCATCTTTTTCATTCGAGCAATCTTTATAAGTTAAAGAACAAGGAGAAGAAGAAATCGAAGATCATATCACTGTTTGAAGAATTATTAAAAGGCATTTTTAAAAAAACTAAATAGAAAACTGTAGGATAGTATTTGTGTCATTAACTCTGTTGTCATTCTGCACCTACCAACTTCAAATAGCGATATATTGGTTTCGAAATGCCCGCAAAAGTACTTTTTCTTAATTTTTGTGCAACGACTTCATTTGATCATTAGAAGCATATAAGAGACCATTAAATGAGTGCAAGAATCATCTTTAATCGGCTCCACGGATTTCAATACCTTACTGTTAACTAATTGGTCTTGTTTGCTGAGAGCCAAAATTACACGAACTTCGTAATAAACGTGTTTCTTTCCTTGAAATAAGTGAGAATATTTTCGCATTCTTTCTCCTTTATATATATAGTATGCATGCATTTAAATTTGATTCAAAGGAAAATTATATCCTAAAAACAGCGTTGAACTAAATATAAATACATATTTTAAACTTCCTGCATAATTTACAAACTTTATACGCACATTTTTTTTTTTTTTATCATAACACTTATCGTTCGCGAATGTATTTGCAAAAAAAAGATTTTTTGACCTTTGACCTTGCATAAAATGTTCATATTAAGTGATATGGACGGGGATTTTTGATATTTTATTTATAATGGTATGTTTTAAGTCTGTTCCAATTTTCACCTCTGTGTGAGTTTTTCCAAGTTTTGATTTTTTTTTCGACCTTTGACCTTCCATAAAATGTTTAGTTCAAGTGGGATCGATAGGTATTTTTGAAATCTCATTTATAGTGATGTATTTAAGGTTTGTAGCAATTTTCAGCACTGTACGAATGTTTCCAATGTTTTGTAAAAAACTTTTAATTTTGATCTTCGACCTTGAGTAAAATTTTTAGCTGTACCAGGATCGATGGGGACATTTGACATTTCACTTATAATGATGGCTTGCACCAATTTTCAGCCCTATGCGACTTTTTCCGAACTCGAATAACTATTTTGACCGGACTAACAGAACAGTCCCGAAAACACAAAATCTTTAAATGCAAGGATAAGTTATTATCGCAACAATTATACACATCTCAATAAATATTTGAGAAAATCATTGAAAAGTGTGAAACTTATCACAAAATTCATACGAAAATTGACTTTTTTTTTGAGTAGGAAAATTTTTTAAACGTGGAGAGTAAAACTCTCTGAAGACCAGTAAAATTTTTCTGTGAACCGGTACAACCACCGGACTACCGCTTGAAAATCGCTGATTTAGGCACCAAAAATATTGTTTTAACTCATATTTTTTTCTGTAATCATGCACGCAAGGTGATTTATTCATTTGTTTAGATTAAAAATTCGTGTTTTTATTTATTAGTCGCTCAAATAAAGGCATACCGATGTTTGAATTCAAAAAATACCGATATTTTTCTAGGAAAAAAAATTATCTGAAATGTACTGTCCAACCACGGATTGTATGGAATTTTCAAACGTCCAGATGCGACGAATCTGTGAAAAAGGGGGAAAAGTAAAATTTTGATGCGCGTATTCCGCTTATTTAAATGAGACTCTGCTTCTGCAAAAGCTGACATCGCTAAAAATAATAGATTTGCCCATTTCCGACTGTAAAACGGATGTTTGTCTTTCCATACAATCCGTGGTCAGACTGTATCCTTTCAGAGTTATATAGTGTATCAAAATGTTTTTTATCCGTTTCTGCAAAGTGAAAGGTGGTATTTTCCCTTAAGCTAAATTTAATGAGGTCATTGAACTCTCAAAATAATGTATGGTCTATTAAAGTATTGTGGCGATTCAATTAGATCAATAAATTCAGCTTTAAAAAAATTAATCAGGGGAAAATAATTTTTAAATAATGTATATTTCGCGTGAAAAGTTGACAAGAGGCGCATAATTTTGCTTTAGAAATGTCCGGCAGTTACCCGTAAAATTGGCCTTTAATTCGTTTATTTTCAAAATTTAGTCAAAAGGACATTTTATGTTACTTTGTGTCCTCACAACAAATATAAGATTCATGTTTATCTTATTTATTCTCACCCTTTTCAATTAGCCGGTAGTAAAAATTTCAGTACTGAATATAGAAAAACTGAGAAACGTGCTTTTAGTTTGGCACATTCTTCTAATTTTAAAGTTATTTGGATAAAAAACGATTAACCCTGATACACTTGTACATTAAACAGTGATGTATAAATGCTCATTCAAGAAAATTCATTTCAAATTCCTATTAGAAATATTCGATTCTGCATTTAAAATTCACTTTACAATCTAGAGTCGTGCTTCTCAATCAGTGGCCTTCGAGCCATTTTCCTGTGGTCGCGAACAGCTAGTGGAAATTAATCTATGTTATTTTCATAGTTGTAATCAGGGCTGAGGAGTCAGAGAAAAAGTGACCGACTCCGGAAATTTCAGAACCTCCGACTCCGACTCGTTTACCCCGAAAATCAGTCTGACTCCTGTTCAGACTCCAGAAATTTTAAAACCTCCGACTCCGATTCCTTTACCCCAAAATTAGCCCGACTCAGACTCTGACTCCGACTCTTAGAGCTTTCAGCTTTCGACTCCCGACTCCGATTCTGACTCCTTTACCCCAAAATCAGTCCGACTCCGACTTTGCAGCCCTGTTTATGATTAAATTTATTAAAGAAAATCTTTGGATTTATCGCATTTCACCTGATATAATTGTGAAAATATTATTTCTATCTTAGGAGGTCCGTTTACATTTGGAAAGGTACCGAGTGGTCCATAGAAAAGGTTGAAAAGGTTGCGGATCACTGGTCTAGAGAAATCAAACAGTTTTCCGGTCAGAGAAAACCAATACATGATGCAACCAAATTCACCTTTACGTTCTACTTCGTCCACAAATCAAGGTTGTCAAATGGTCACGCTAAATTTGACTTAACTTTTAGGAAAAAATGTTTCTCTACTTCTGTGTAAAACAAGTAATAATTACTTCACGTTTTAGAATTAAATTATTTCGTAGCATCACATAACTATTCAGTTTTTTGATTCAGGAAAAATATGTTCCAAAGGTATTTTCATTGCTCTTATCTGTTGCTTATCTTCTTAATAATTACTAGCTGCATTGCCCGACTTTTCCCGGTCTACCTTGAAAAAAAAACCATTCTATCAAGTGAAGTATCTTCAATAACCAGGATTAAATGAAAGAAAAAAAAAAACCATCATGCAAAATTTTCTCGCCAAACAATGACGACAGATACTAAAATACTTTTAAGAAATTAGAATAAAATGAGAAAGATGGATTTAAAATGCTTAACCATGGAAACGGAAAATAAAATAAGTTTAAGAATTGAAAATGAGAAAGATGGAAATAAGCAATGAATTCAAAAAGCGTTACCGTGGAAACGCAAAATAAAATGGTTAAAAACTTGAATAGAGAACAGATTTTTGAACTTCATTTAATTCGCTTGTAACTTTTTTTCTAATGGAGATAGAGGGTTAAACTTTCGACGTTAGGTCGAGTTAGATCTGGAGTAAAAAAAACAGCTCTTTCCAATGCTGTCAAAAAGAAAACTGTGGGACTATTCCTTCACTTTTTATTGATGGATTTAATGAAGAAAGTAGTGCCTAAATTTCAGCTAAGCCTAAAAAAAATCGAGCTAAAAACGTAAACTCCCGCCGCAATTAAGTTAGAGCATTGGAACAAATTGCGTAGAACGCGGAAAATTCTTTTCTTTCTAACGATATGTAATATTACTATTTGCGAGTAATTTTTCACCCCCATATTCGGGAATTTATGTGAAAATCGGGTCTAAATTGGAATAAAAAAAGAACTATTCATCGAATTGTTTTCGAACTGCTCTGCAAACCTTCTCAGGACTTAAAGGAACAAACTGTAAAAATTTCAGCAAAATCGGCCGGGAAGTTCTCGAGTTTTGCGAGTTCAAACACACAGACGCTTTTTGGAGACTTCATTTTAAAATGAATCTGTACTTTTAAGTTAATTTTTTTTGTTTAACTGAGAATGTCAGCGAAGCAATGAGGAAATAAATAAAATCAATACATTTTGTTTTTCTTACAGTTATGTATTTCATTAAAGGAAATACAGCTAATTTGTTTTATTCATATTATTATTATTATTATTATTGTTGTTTTCATTTGCGTCTTTACTGAACAAAAATGGAAAATTAAAGCAATAATCATTTCGTTTCATGTTTTTAAAAAGTCATCTTTTTTGGAATACAAAAATAGCGTAATTATATACGTTCGAAAGTGAAAACTTAAAGAGGTTTGTTGGAGTAGCTTTAACCACATCGAGAGCAAATTTAAATTGTTGGTGATCTATTTCTCTTTTCACCACGCATTCAGTTTTCCAAAACTATATGAAATATTGCCCAATACAGTCGATTCCGGTTGATAGGACCACATTGGGACTGGACTATTTTGGTCCTGATAACTAGCTGGTCCGATTAAGCAAACAGGACCTGTGAAGCTTATCCGAACACGCTATACACAAAATATATAAATGCCTTTATGATTGTTGTGAGCCTCATATGTATGGTGAGCATACAAAGTAAAAAAATTGCCGTTTAAGAAATTTTTCCAAAAAATTATAAATTAAAGTAAAGAGAATAATATGTTTACACACGTTCAACAATGTGTTCAGACCGATACGGTTTTAGTTATTCCTTCCAGTCCGTACCCATTCAGTTCAATAACCAGCAGTAATTAAAAATGTGATAGTGAAAAAATAAGTGATAAGAGTGCTAATCGGTCAATGAAAATTCCAATGAAACGTAAATTACGTATTTTACAACTAAACATTTTTCGTTTCGAAAAAAGTTACATGTTTTTAAACGTGCGAACTGAACTGAAGAAATTTCAAACTTCACTGAAATTTTGATCTCTGCTGGAGCTAGAGCATATTGTATAGATAGGGGCCTTTGCTGGAACTGGAACCATAGAGTTAAGAAATTTACATAGAGAGGCTCAGTCTATGGTAAAAATGAGATGAAATTGAAGTCGGAACTATGGGATACAGCGGTGCAATGATGAGCGGGGTTATGATAACATGATCGCTTCTCGAGAATAGTTTTCATCAATCTCGCTAAGGGACCGAATTAAGTAGCTGGCTGATTGGTTTGCATTTTAGTTCATGTTTAATGTTTCAAAACGTGCTTCATAAACTTGCAAGAATATCTAACTTTAAATTAACAACCAATTGAGATTTAGTAATGGAATGTTTTGAATCAAAATTTATCTCAAGATATTTAGCAAGAAGCTAATGATCTTGGGATACAACGGTGCAACTTCCGGCATCAATTTCTTAGTATAGAGGGGCCTCTCGATGTAATTTCTTTACTCTGGCTGGAACTGTACTACCATGCAATGGTGGAGTTCGTTAACCAATATTTTTTCCTTCAAATATTTCTGAACCGTTACATGGAACCATTATTAATTTTTATTGCATTAACTATTAAGTGCGTTGACATACTTGAAACTCGCTGCAAGCGGGCGATTTTAATTTTTTTTTCCCTATTCGTTCTCATGATCCTTGGTCCGATTAAGCGGATTTTTGGTCACAATAAGCGAATAATAGTAGGCTTGTGCAATGGGATTTGTTTTGGTTCTTTAACATAAGCGGCTGATCCGATTAACCGTTGGTCCTATTAAGCAAATTTCACTGTATTACAAAACAACTATGCACTTATAGCAGTTAAATTATAACATGAGTCGCAAACCTTTACGCAATAGTGCCCCCCTCCCACAAGAGCAATTGCGCACCCCCCAAATACCACACATACCGCCCAAAAACAAGAGTCCCCCTCCCCTAAACGCGAAAAATACCCTTGAAAACAACCACCCACTAAAAATTTCAATGGCGAAGGTTGCGCCATGACCCTCTCCCCCCTAGGTTCGCACCCCTGCTTTATGAGATGTTTAGTTGTTGGAAAATATAGGGTATTACTCAGAGCCGTAGTTCGAAAAAGTATTTGGAGGAATGCACTTTTCTTTGCGATAGATGCCATAGAATGCAGATTGCACATAGATCTAAAATAGCTAAAACTGTTTTCTAGTGGAAACTTGTTTTTGTTTTATACTGTGTGTTGTTCGTAAAAATGAATCAGGGATTAATAACCAACGTT